>NW_017307061.1:588715-638863 GCF_000935625.1 Nanorana parkeri | reverse complement strand
CCCCTCCGAGTATCCTGAACCTTCAACAGTGTGCCACAGACAGTAATCTCCAGCCTGCTGCAGAGCCTCAAGACCCCCACAGTGCCCCCAACCTTCAACAGTGTTCCACAGCACCCCCAACCTCCACAGTGCCCTCCAGTCTCAAAGCAATGAGATTTTCAAATGTGCATAGTGCTGTGCTGGCTTTGGGACTCCAAAACTATGAGAGTACTATTAAAATTAATGCAGTGCTGCGTAATACTGTGGAGTGTAATGGAGAGTAGATAGCTGTATACACCCTGTGTTAAAATTAGCCCCTATGAGGTAACCTGTACTTTTGGAACATGGAGGCTGCCATTGCTGACCTCTCCTTTGCAAATGCAGGTTACCTGAATTCCATACTTATCTAATGGCTGCCCCAGACTGACCCAGAACAAGTATGCAGATCAGGGTTCTTGACCTCACTTTTGCTTCGCTTTTTGCATATGCTCGTTCCAGGTTGGTGACTTAAAATATAGAATTCAGATAGAGCTAAGTAACTAGCATTTAAGGTCAGAAATGGCTGCCTACACATAGCATATTATCTGAGAATACCATTAAAAAGTGAAACCCCCTAGAAATACATATTTGTGAATATACAGCCAACATACACACACACACACATCTTATGTATTTATTTTTTTTGGGATAGCAAAAAAACTTTTTATGTTCCTTTTACTGCTAAGGTATTGAGAAGCAGCCTATATAAACTGCTAGCTGTGCATTTACCAATGACACTTTGAAATATTTTTATTCTGTCTCTCTAGGCAAAGTGTTAAGAATCAGAAGCTGTATGTGAAGAAGAGAGAAAGGCTAGCAATATGGTATCCCCCTTCCTTTCCGGATGAGGGTATCACATAACCCAGTGACTTTGCCTTTTCATTCCAAGAACATAGTTCCAATTGTGCTCTAGGTGGATGAGGGATGAAGCTGCCCTGAAAGATGTTAACGCCAAATAAAGAAACATATATCAGAGAGGAGACTGTTTGAAGAGTCTCCATAGATACATAAATATACAAACCTACAGTCCTTTCCCTTTTCTAACACTTGGTTTGACAGACTTTTGCAAGCTTTCCTGAATCCTAAATGGAAACTGAACAGAAACCTAGTCCGTGTACTATTCCAATAAAAGTGTCAGAGACAAAAAAATACTTTTTAAAATCATCTTACAATGAGACGAAATAGGTCTGAGAAAAATGATCAGAAAAATAGGTAAAATATCTGTATCACTAGCCAAAAAAAAGTCATTTAATAAGAACAGTACAGGTTATATTTAGGTTGTTACTGAGGTTAAAGAATTAGTAAAGCTCTTTGTTTGGCCATGTACATATATCTTTGAGATCGGATTTATCAAGAATTCACAGTATTGGTCTAGGGGAAGGCTTGACCTCCATCCAGTTGATGAGACCAGGAAAAGTTCTAATGTCAAAGATTTCTTGTACAAAATACTATACTGATGATAATTTCAGCATGGGACCACAGATCATTTCCAGTTTCAGAGGTTGCTATTCTAAAAGGGATCTCATTATTATTTGTCCTCATTTAGGACAGATGCAGAGGATCAAAATTTTCTAACTAAAACTTACTAAAAATCCATCTGGTCTGCTCTTTAAACTGTTCTATTAATATTAGTTACTCTAAGCAATTCATTACCGATGTTCTTTCCACTGCAACATGGACAGTTATTCCTTTTGAGCACTCATTTACTTACTGTCGTGGGACCAGGGGTGCCCTCTTACCTGGGGTCCGGCGGGTGTGACGGAGATCGTAGGGTCCCTCTTGGTGTGAATTGGTGCCCGGCGGAGTGCTGCAGGTGTGCACATGAGCGCGTGCATGACATGCGTGCGTGATGTGCGCATGTGGCACTATCGTGGCTTCTTAGTCGCTTCGGGTGCTGGTCATTGCCGGGGGAGGGCCTTGCGAGCACTCCTTCTCTCCCAGCCATCCCATTGGTTCGCAGGGACCTGTGGCTTTCTGGTTGCCCAGACAACGGGGGCATAGCTGGCCCCTGCTGGGTTTAAATTCCAGCCAGAGCCAAGACTTGTTGCTGAGTTATTCTGCCATTCCCAAAGCAGCTACAACACCTCATTTCCTGTTTCCTTCCTCCCTTCCCTGCTATTGAGATCTCTTGGTTATCGACCCCTGGCTTGCCTCACCGTTTATGATACTCGCTGCCTGCCTCGACCCGGGCTGTACTCTGACAACGCATTTTGGATTATCCTTTCTTGTACATCTGCCTGGACTCTCCTTTTGGGATTGTTTCCTGCTATTGGGTTCCAATCCAGCAAACAGGGGGACTTCGCTCCTTCCCTAACACTTACCCAGGTTTAAAGATTGTAGAAAAAATCAAAGTTCTCAAAAACTACTTACTTCTGATAATCCAGATTTCTAAAGAACACCTTTTGATGTATTTATGTATTCAAAAAAGTTTTCGGTAGTTCAAATTGTTATTTTTTTCTTAAGTAAGTTTATAAATTCAACTTAACATCTGAGTTTTTGCTAAAATTAACACTAATACATTCCCTTACACTATGCTTTACATACTTTTAACAAGTAAAGAACAAAACACAAGCAAAGTCACTAGACCAACTTAAGAAAAAATGTTCATAGTATTTTTAAGTGAATGCAGTCTGGATTAGCCTGCAACAATTGCTATTAGCTTATGACCTGCCAGTAAGTGACTTGGTGTGACTTCTGATTGTTGGAGATGGTGGACACACCAAGAGATTTTTAAGTATGCTTGAAATCTTTTTGACCTACAGTATTGCTGTATGTTGTCCTTTCAGTGGAGAAAGGCAACAGAGCTTTTACTGCAAGTGTGCCACATTAACTTGTTGGCCAAATCAAATAATTTCTTTAGCTTTGGATAGAGTGAACAATGGTTGAATGGTCAGTGACCAAATATACAGAAAATTATGGATATCAAAAAATGTAGTTATATTGGAAACAATTCAAGGGGGAATTTCCCCTGAAATATTTCCTGTCACTTCCTGGTATATCTCTGCAACAGGAAGTGAAAGGAAATATCTCCATTGGACACAGCAGAAACAAAAACAGAGGGTTTTAACTAATCCTTATTCCACAATGTAAAGCAAATTGCTTTAGATATACTTTAATAAATCATTGATTTTTAAAAGTCCAGAAAAGTCCAGTTCGTCATATTAGAATTATTTAGAGCTTTTACCAGACCTTAATTCTACTCCTATGATTTCATTTATAATTTCATCTGCAGAATGACTGACAACAAAGACATTGAATGCAAGCAATATTAAAAGCTTACACGCCTATTGAGGCTTATTTAAAAAGAGTGCAGGAAGACATGATGCTGCAGATTAACCCAAAAAAATTAAACTGAAATTTCTTACTGAGCCAACATTGGCATCAGTTTAAACTTCCCCTCGTTCAGAAGAAGTTGAACTTGATAGACACAACTTTTTTTTTGCTTTTGGATGGTGTTGGAGCTTACACAGGGTTGATGGTGCCACTACCTCCTTCAAGTGACAGTGTTTGGGCCTGGTAATTTACCACTCAAGCCTGCGCACTGATTCATGGGAGGAGGTAGCATGCTGCCCCATACCTAAATCACTATGTAATTATTTCAGTTCACTGTTGTAAACAGTACTGTATGATGAATTGTGATTGGCTATTATTGGTAACCACACATTTGCATATTGCCTTTTGATTAAATAAGCCAGTGTGTAATACATTATGCCAATTAATAGTCATTTCATTGCACATTTCCCTGAACAGTTTTTATTTTTCGATATATTTGCTGATAAGATATTTGACATTCTTTACCATCAATTTGTTTATATACTGTATGTTACATAATAACAAGCCAAAATATAAAGAATGGGGAGGGGGGAACTACTGCTGACTGCAGAAGTGTGAGCGGTCGTAAATGTAGTGTTTGCTATTATTTTTACAGTAACTGAGCAGAATGTTTTATGTCCACAGTTACAATGCATGATTGCAGTAGCTAGGGAAAAAGCATACGAAAGGTATTATTTTAACAGACCCACCACTGTTCATTTGTGCACTGGTTGTTATCTGCCTTAAACTTTCCCTGCAAGGACCTCTATCCTCTTAGAAGCTGAAATGAAACAACCTTTGTGTCTTGATGAGAAAAACACCTGCAGGTTACGGTTTCCCAGAGGGGATATCAGTTATAAGAAATAATAAAACGGTCTTACTCCTGCTCAGAGCACAACAGTGATGGGTTAATGCTTTCAATAGCAGCAGAGTCTCCACTAGAAGGTATGACACAGTTCACACCAGTGCATTAAGCCTAGGAACTCCTACGAAGGAACCATGCTGCAAGAAAATGACTGGCACTGGTTCAAGTGCAGACGGAGCCAGCTGTTATGGAACTTGACACTGTTTTGACCTGAAACGCCTTTAGGAATCTTTCTTACCCCATACAATTAGGTAACCAAAACAAAATTATAATGAAACTGTTATGAGCAAGATAATGCATAAATAAATCTCTTGAAAAGCATAAAAGACGCACATAAATCTGGCAAGGTATACAAAGTTGCCAACTAATGTGCTTGTACCCAGCTTGTTGAAATGTGTTCTCAAAGCAAAGAAAAGTCATTCCATCAGCTTGAATAATGCTTTATTAAGTCAAAATAACATTTTATTCCAATACACTTTACCTTTAAAGTGGTGCTCCAGCCATAATGTTCCATTAGCAGATTTTTTTTTTGCTACTACTGCGCCCATTAGGGAGGTCTCCTTTCATTAAAGGCTATGGGCCTATACAATTAAAGGCTTTGGGCCTATGCCAACTATTGTGCTCATGGATTATGGATTTCCAAATGAATAGGCCACAGTTTGTGAGAATAGGAAATTAATTGTCCACCATCTTAATTTTGAAAATAGAAGTACCATAGGTCTGTGTGCTTAGTCCGCCCCTGTTTTCTTTGTTCACACAAGATTGAACTGCAATTCATGCTTAAAATACAATAGTGAAGTTTGCTGCTGACATTATTTTAATTGGACTTTTAAGAGATAATGAAGAGACAGCTTGTAGGGAGAACGTTCAACATTTAGGTTCTGTACATATAATAATTTAATAATAAACACTGCAAAAACTAAAGAGGTAGTGACGGACTATAGGAGATCCAGGAAGATCATTCAGTCCTTGTATTTAAGCAGAGTGAAGTTGAAAAGTGTTAATACCATTCAATTCCTCAGAGCGTATATGACAATAAATTGTCATGGTCTCTAGATAAAGGTTATTTGGGGAAGAAGGCTGTTCAAAGAACAAAGACTGTTCTTCCTCAAGAGACTTAAACAGGCTCAATTGCCTTCAAGTTCCAGCATTAAGTTTTGTCACTGAAGCATAGAAAGTTTTTTTTCCCACTGTGCTGTAGTATGGTACGCTAGTAGCTCAGTGGAGGATAAAAAAGGTTTGTCCCATGTTGTGAAAAAAGCACAGCGGATTACAGGTGCTGATATACCCAATCTGGATACAGTATATGATGGCAGACTAAGGAAACAAGCAAGTGCTATTAGTCGAGGTCCAATCCATCAGGGATATAGTGTGTTTATTCCACTTCCATCAGTAATAAGATACAGGGCAAGCAAAACACACACACAAATCAATTGAAGTACAGTTTTTCCATGACTGTACCAGGGCTTTTCGCAAGAAAATGACTGGCGCTCGTTCAAGTGCAGACGGAGCTAGCTGGATGTGTGAGTTTTTTAGATTGATTACAGTTGATAGATGTAATTTGTTCTTTCTTGTTCTCTTATTAGAAATCAATAGAGAGGTTAATTAACAAAATAAATCAATCATTCCCTGATAAATATATTAAATTTGGTTAAATTCTAAGTAATCACTGCTGATATTAATAGCTTGGGCTTTCTCATTTACTGGCATTAACTTCCCCAGTAAATACAAATCGTAACTGTTACAGATTGAATGTGACTGGCTGTGAAAATCTGATGGGGATTTTTCACACTTTAATCTGATTTAGGTGACGGGAACTGGTGGCACATGAAGTTAAAAAAAAGACCCACGGGAAAGACTGAAACCAGTATTAAGAGAATTCCTCAAGTACTGGTTCAGAAATGGAAAGTAGTAATTTATTACTTGAAATAGATACACATTATGAGTTGTGATAAGCATTGTGATAAGAGTGCAATTCTCCTTTTTCCATATTATATTCTCTGGGGTTAATTCAGGTGTTAGTATTGATGACACTGAATTCTAGGTGCACCTAAAACATTAGTATTCTGCAACACTGTTAGGTAAGGCGTCAGTAAGCAAGAAGTCCACTTTGATGGTATATGGGAAATGTGGTGTTTAGATGTAATGAATGCATTTCAAGTTAAAGTGTTACCAAACCTTTCATCCAAAAAACTAAGTATAATATCCAAAATATCCCCACTTTGTTATTGAAGGTTTTTTATATTTGTTTTTGAAGTCTCCATTTAATTTTAATGTGCAAGGTTCCTTATCTGCTTTCGTTATCCCTCACCGAACATGGAGGCTTGCTCCCTTTCACTTAGTGTCTCTTGGCATATGCAGTGCATGTATATTGTGGTTACATGCACTGCAATTTCCAGGACACACTGTGCCTGTCTATGGTACTGTGTGATGAAGGAACCCTGTGTGGCTCCAAAAC
This sequence comes from Nanorana parkeri, assembly GCF_000935625.1. Classification (NCBI taxonomy): domain Eukaryota; kingdom Metazoa; phylum Chordata; class Amphibia; order Anura; family Dicroglossidae; genus Nanorana; species Nanorana parkeri. Next base: position 632,210 of record NW_017307061.1, on the reverse strand, counting down.
TTGGTATTTTTCACATTATGCTGCGGCGGTGGTGGTGTAGATATTACTGTGACGGACTGAACCGTCACTGGGGCTATTGGAGGAGCCTGAGGGCTAGCCTCCTTCCTACTGACTATGGACCTAGAACTATGGAGACCCCCCTCAGACCTCTTTGGGTTACATGGAACCATTCTCCTAGGTTTATGTGTGGAAGTAAAATACTACATGTTTCCCCTGACATTACATCTAAGTGACCCTGTGTTCATTATAGGCAGCAGGCTGTCTGGAGGGGCCATTGTTGTGATGATCTGATTAACCCCTTCATGACTGAGGCCCTTTTTTCCATTTTTGCACCCATGTTATATTCCACATTTTAGGCCTGAAAATGACGTAAAACCCCCCAACATTATATATTTTCTGAATGCCAAGACCCTATAGAATAAAATGGTGGTAGTTGAAAATTTTTATGTTGCGCAATATTAGCGCAACTCCTTATTAAACCCCAAAATTTAGTGACAAATTTAATTAAATGCCCCAATGGGGGGGGCGGCCCCTTCTTCGGGACGCAGAAGCGATCTGGCGACAGGTAAGTCGCCAGGATCGCTTCTGTTGTAAAGCCGACAGTCGGCTCTACAAGTTTAAACAGAGTCCCGGCGGCAAAAGTCGCCGGGAGTCTGTTTAAACAGCCCCGATGCTGGCGACGTACACTGTACGTCGTCATTCACGAAGGGGTTAAGGACATTCATTGAGTTCAAAGAGTGTCTGTGCTTAAGGACTTCCAATGCGGCACCCGGCTGTCTGGGGGAGGGGACACAATGCACTCTAATCTGATTCTGTGAGGTATAAACTCTGTGTGATTTCTTCAATAAAGCAGTTCTTGATTTCCACCTCAACATTGGTGTTGTCTGATGTTTGAGGAGTTTAATTTTCTGTCCTAATACATTGGTTCTGGCCAATAATTAGGCAGGTTTGGGCTGAGGACACTGGAATTTGGGTTCCAGCACAGAGGAAGCTGATTTCTAACGGCGGTACCCAGTCGGGGTACCAAGGGGTCCGTCACAATTACCATTATTTCCTATGTACTGCACATGCTTTGCATGTTTCATTCATTATTGTTGATCCGTCCAACTACTGTCAGCCACCAAGAACCAGCAGAAAATGCCAGTCATATCACTTGACTCTCTCCACTTTCTTGGCCGCAAATACCTTAAACATATAGTAAATTACTGTAATTTAGAGATGTGGAAAGAGTGGGGCAGAGCCATGTGGGCACTCTTTTTCTGGTCTCACGGACAGTCAGAAGCCTGTGGGCAGTGTTTTGTGGACAGCATTTCATGAATGAGTTTTCCAGTGCTACTGCATGCTGGTGCTGGTCATGTCAACATGTAAGAGTGTAATACATCTCGGGAGCGAGCTGAGGAAAGTGACTATATTCACACATACAAGTAAACAGAAAGTAGCCACCCTCATTCAGGAAGTTTAAGCAAAGAGGAATATAAAGCCTGGTTTTGCAAAGTGCAGACAGAGGTTATCATACGATACAGCACTGATACCAGATTATGGTATTGAATTTAATACCTATTTGCTTCTATTGGGTTTAGTGACACTCTAACGTATGCACAGAGCTGTCACGATGTTGTTCTACTATTTATTCCAATTACAGGATTGTAGAAATAAAGGATAGATGCTCCCATGCAGATCAATAATCTCTATTAAATGAGGAAGAAAGAAGAATATGTCCTTGTCAACTGTGCAGTCATTCTTTTATGACTGAAAAGTCTAATCTTAGTTAACTAATCCTAACTAAGATTAGTTAAAGAGACCCTAAACTTTGGAGTTAAATCTTAAAAATGCATTCAAGTACCTTAACAATACTGTATCATATTTGTGTATCACTCGGCTGTAAATCCTCAACTCATATCTGAATTGGTGCTGACACTGTCCTTCCTTCTGGAGGGTAGCTACACCTGTGTGTGTTGTATAGTAGCCACCGCTCCGAGCTTGCTCCTGTGATGGACTACAATCTCAATACAAATTAGTAAACTAAACGAGTGAGCTTGAGTGGTGGCTACTTTACATCACACATACAGTGGGAGCTTGTTGTCATGTGCTAAAACGCACAAAATGTATGTTAAACATTTTTTTTAAATCACACTGCAGCAAAATTCATAGGTGTGAATGGGCCCCATAGAAAATATTGGGATATCTTTTGTCATGCATTTCAAGGGATGGAAAGTAAATGGGGACTAAACTTTGACAAACATCTTATTTTCTTTCATTGTACTGGATATTTTGTATCCTTTTTATACTAGTAAAAACATATTTGGGGGTTTTATATCATTAGGGATTAAAATTAAAATGAAGAAGTTAAAATATATGTGGAAGAAATAAACAGAAAACTAAAACATATTGAGCTGCGTGTTAAAGAGAAAAGAGCTTGAGTTTTCATACAGCATACAATCCAGGGTTTCATACAGACTCGGAATACAATTGGTAACTGGAGATATGCCAGTGAAAATGGAATACACAGCTCTCTGTTCCCCATTAGTCCCTCTGGGTCCTAAGTGTTTTAGGAACAAATGTGCCCTGTTCAACAGCACGGCAACATAAAGTACTAGGGAATGAAGGAGAGTCATGTTTGAGTTGTTTAAAAAGCTGGACATAGACGTATTAGTCAGGAAATGACATTGCCTCTGTTAGAATAACTCTGTTTAGTTTGATGTTTGTAAACATACTGAAGAAGCAAGAGGACACTTAACAAAATTACCAAGTGTGAGAACAAGACAGCTAAACATGAGTGAGTAATCTAGCGCTTACATGTACTACCCAGGATGAAGTCAGGTGCTTAAAATGGAGCTGAACTCTGGAAGCTGTGCCCAAAAAAAGGCAACAATATGTAATGAAATCAGGAAGAGCTGTACTGTGTAGCCTAAATTAGGGCTGGGTGAGCACTTAGTGTCACTGTGACCTGCTTGCAGTGAGGACTCGATATATCAAAAAAAGAAATGCAGGCAGAGGGCAAAGAGCTAGTCACCAATATTGCCTGTGTTCTCCCTGTAGAAGGCCTGACGTCCATGGGGTAAGGATTTGGTTGTCGCGAACAAAGAAGAGAAAAAAATAATTAAGGAAACCCTGGACCACCTCTATGATAAACTTCCTTTTTTCCTCAATATAATCTCCTCGTATACAATGTAATACAGGACTATGTATAATTCTGTCAGTTATATAAGGTGATCATCTGTATACTCAGTGATATGTGTAATGCAGGGTTCTGAAGTTCTGTGTACGGACCCATGTTTGTAAAAAACCAGAATAAAAACTTTGAAATTGAAAAAAAACTAAAAAAACTTCCTTTTTTCCCAAGTTAAGTACCCAAATGTGACATTATATCCAAACAACCCCCAAATCCCTCCCAATAAAAGTAAAAATGATTGACAACGTTGTAAAAAAATCAAACACTGACACTAACACTCCTCATTCATTCCACACTTGATCCAGTAATTATTGCACATACAGTATATGCTGCAGCCGACTGTATTAGCAAGTCCAACTAAGATTTACACTTTCCACCAAGTTTTGGTGATACACACAAGGACTTTCTAATCAGTTAATGTTACTGTATATTGTATCCAGTAGACTTGCCCCTGCAGTGTTTCTGCCAGCAATAGTTTACATTGACATTGAACTTTTATCTTAGTTGAACAGCTTGTATAATCGAGGCGCAATCCCTCAGCAGACCTCTTTTGCTTTCTTTTACTTCTTCCACCAGGGAGCAGCTCTCAAATTCCCAGTGGCCATAGGCCTGTTACGAAGAGCTCAGGCCTCATTTTTCACTGCAGACACACTCTCTGGGGGGCAAGCTCATACTGCCAAAACAAGTCTCAGCAACACAAAGAGTTGGCCTTTCTTGGTTCCCCCAATTAACAACCACAAAGAGTCCAAAGACACTGAAGGAGAGCGAACGGGTGTACAATCCAGCACCCACATGCACCATTTCCTAGGATACAGGGCAGTCACCAAGCCGACTCATGCTGCACGCAAGGTCCATCACTTGCTATGATTCAGTGCTGAGCACATCTTTTACACTTCACAAGCCCCGTTGTAAAGAAGAATGTCCATTTGGGTTTGGTTGAGCATAACTTAAACTTTATTTCAGAGGACAATAGACACAAAATTAATCCAGTGTTAATGGTAATTTTTCCAACATAGTAGCCTAACAAGGCGCAACCAATAAACTAATATTTTCCTCTTTAAAAGGTAACTCGGTGCTCAATTAGTCCCTCTTGGAGAGGAATCCTCCATCCTGACTTTCCATTCTAGCTTTTTCTCCAATAGGAATGACATCTTCTTCCAAAAGATTACCCACAGGGTATGGCACAGTCTCTATTACTGGCCCATTTAAACAGGGAACCTTTCTTAGCTCATTCTGCAGGCCAAACTCTCCTGCCTAAACTTCACCCACCTGAATCTTTATATCCTGGGCTCAAGGATCCTATGCTTTCCTGTGCTTTGCTTAATTGCACAGTGTCTGGTGTAGGGTAGACCAGCACAGTGCAGATGCTCCGATTCCGGCACATCGAACTATGTTTGTTTTTTTTTTGGTAGAACTTTATTGAAATGTTACAAGTGACATTTCATTGAATTCTACGGGCACAGTGGGAAGCGAGATGGTTGTACTGTGTTGCATCCCGCTGCTGGAAACAACGGCCGGCGCAGTCCCAATACATCTGGGGTGAACTGGCCCTTATACTGGCTTTTTCAAAAAGTAAACAAGATATTTAAGAGATAAGATAAACATTTTATAACACTTTTGATAGATAAATAGAGCATTTTCATAGATATCTGTACATTAGACCAAAAACAAGGACAACTAAGAAGTAAAGAGAGACAGAGTGATTTGGTTCCATAGAAGGGGCTGTCCCTCCAAACGCGGAACAGTTGAGAGGTATGTATTTCTTTTTGTTATTTTTTTAATCTTATTATTTTTGCAAATCTCACCACTTTGTGACAAATTGCACATCTAGCAAGGCTGAAAGGCCCTTTTAATCATCAGCGAATATAGGAGAATAATCAGACTACCTATCCTGCTTACTTGTGGCATGATCATGTGCCTGGATGAGTCCTGGAGGCAAGGCTACTAATAATGGCATTGATATATTCTAAAATTGCTGCACCTGTTCTTCAGCTCTGTGTACCTAAAGGAATTACACTGCTCTGATAATAAGATTATGTAAAACCAATTCACAATTTCATAATCTCTTAAATACCTTTATTAAACGAGCATGTAAGCTAAAGGAAAAGCCTGCTGTCACAGGGCTAAGACAGTAAAATGGCACCTGCACATGGCCTACGAACATACAGGTGAAACTCAAATAATTCGAATATCGTGCAAAGTTCATTTATTTCACTAATGCAACTTAAAAGGTGAAACTAATATATGAGATAGACTCATTACATGCAAAGCAAGATAATTCAAGCCGTGATTTGTCATAATTGTGATGATTATGGCTTACAGCTCATGAAAACCCCAAGAACCCCAAATCCACAACCTCAAAAAAGTTGAATATTACATGCAATCAATAAAAAAAGGATTGTACATAGAACAATATCGGACCTCTGAAAAGTACAAGCATGCATATGTACTCAGTACTTGGTTTGGGCCCCTTTTGCAGCACTTACTGCAATTACTTTTGCACGATATTCTAATTATTCGAGTTTCACCTGTAAATCTCAAATCCACAAAATGGAAAGAATGAGCACCAGCACCTCAAAGCCATGTCTCCTCAGTATTATAAGGTTGCTAGATGCTGTAATATCTAGATTTTAATAAGCATTTCTTCTACTTGCACTAAGTTTGTGCATTATAGCAGCTTGCCATGGTAATACAAATCCTATTGGCAATGATCCAGTGTGCCTGTATTCTTTGGTTTTCAAGCTGCATTCCCGCTTCCGCATTTTAGTACAATGCTTTAAATTAAAAAAGATCTTGTGTGCTATATCTTTGATGTGATTTCCAACAAAACAAACCCCCAAGAGGTATAAAAGCTAATGTAAACTCTATAAAATGCAGTTCACTACAACTGCACCACATAAAAATGCGGGCCCGTGAATGTAGCCATTCCTATAGACTTCCACCGACTTTAAGTCTATGGCAGTGTTGAAAACATTTGATACAGTCAACTCTACACTTACTGAAGTAGATTCATTATATTAAAATACTGGTTTATTACTTATTATTTTGTAGATTATCTTTGAACTGTTCGTTACATTTTACAAATTTTCATTAACTTTGATGACCCCTTATATTACCATATTAAGGACTGCAGAAACTATTGCTGTATACAGTATTTCAGGGTCTGTTTTAAGATCCTCCACTTTAGGACTTAGCCAGGCTGCTTGGGTATTTTAAAAACAATCTCAGTGAGGATTTCTAGTTAGTCATCTATCCTTGCAACTGATTTAAAGGGTATTTTAATTAGCTGCATGATTTACACAGAATGAAAAATAAATCTATTATTAGGCTTAAAAGTGATTGTGTTATACACACACTTTTGAACAATATTTTTAGTTGGTGGATGCACATACAATTAATTATTGCCTAGAAATGAATGTATGTATTAAAATAAAATGCACAGATAATTTACTGCATTTACATTTGGTGCTCTCTGCATTATTGTTGCTTGTCAGTAGAAACACTATTCCTTGAGATTTCTTATACAGTGGGGTTTTGTCCACTGTGGTTCTGTGAAACAAATTGGTTTCTTTACTGCCTGAAGAACTGTTTCACACTATTTAGCTTGTGAGGGTCCCATTTAGGGGACACAGTGACCAAGCACTTTATCAGACTCTCTAGTTCCTTGTCCATTATGTGTGTAGCAAAGCATATGCTTTACGTACGGTTTGCATGTTTTGAGCCATTTGACTCAATACATCCTTTGTGTTGTACTGACTGGGGTACACCCAGCAGGCATAAGGGATATACGTTCAGTGCTCCATTGTTATGACTGCAATACACAACTTTTCAAATACACAACTTTTCCAAACCACGCCATATATTCACCACATCACAGCCATGCAAGGCCCCTTTCGAATGTTATTTTAGCAAGTGACAATTTAAAGTACACATGAACTGATCTAAAAACTGACTAAGAAGAGTGCTGAAGTGCAGGCACCTATGTTAGTGTTCAGATCAGACCCTGTGTCTCTGTGGAGTCCTTGAAGCCCAGGCTGTATACAGGGCCTCCGTTTCAAAATCCTACTAAGCCCCATCCCTGTCATTGAGTTGACAAAACCCAAAGCTTGTAATGAGCACTGAGGCTCTAGCATTTCCATATGGCTTAGCATCAAGGGGTTAGGGGCTTAATCTCATATTGGGCAGAAGTTAAGAACCTGTGTACAGTGTGGGCCTAGGATCCAAAAGACTTCACAAGAATGCAGACTAACACAGAGAATTGTTGTATCTTTAACCTGTTTTTAGGCCAGGTCAGATTCAATTTAATTAAAAACACACATACAAGTGTGTTTTCAGAGCCCTGTGTTGCTGACTTTTCTTACACTGGCATTCTGTGTTCTTGAGGAGCTTGTAGAGCCCCTAGCCCCAGTTTAGATAAATGAGTGTACAACACAAAACTTTATTTAGGCACCAACAAAAACTTTAAAACTTTTTTTTAAAAGTAAAATCCTATCAATGATGGTGGTCCTAATCAGTAGGGATGAGCGAATCGTCCTGTGCTAGGTTTGCAACAACACTCCATAAGAGGTCCCTATCTACTCTAAGTCTCTGCACACGCTGACAAAAACCTGCTGGGAACCCTGACTTTTATAGGGGAGTTGATGGCACATAAGAAAAACCCTATTATTGGCCTGCTGTGTTAGTTTGCCATTTTCTCAAGCTGCAAACAACTTCAGTTCAGGTCAAACTCATGCTCAACCTGAACCGAAGCTCGTCCCTACTAATCAATATGTCCAGTCTTAAGCCACGCCATCATTATGTCTTTCTGCAGTACAATTTCAGGGCACGCATCTCTAAGAGCACCACAGTTTAATATGTGCTATGGCACTTGTTGCCCTTTGCAATGCACTGACACTTATAGAATATTCAAAAAGCACCATTTGCACAGTTCTAAATACATATCATTATATATAATACGATGTATGTATAAAATCTTACAATCTAGAACATGTTAAACAACCTGCTGTTAAAAAACCTGTTAAAACCTTAAAAAAAACATAATCATCCTGTTCTTTAGCTCAAGAGGGACGCCCTATGTTATAAACAGTAGTAATAATATATTAGTCAATCATAGTATTGACTTTGTATAATACATGGAAAGAAATAAGTGGAATGTAAATCTAGAAATAGAGCTGTTGAAATGGAGGGCAGGCGAAAAATCTTTTTAATATCGCCAGGAAGATTCCAGGTTTATTTGTCACTTGCCCTACATTCTAATCATCTTAACAAAGTGAAAGCACTGTGTCGGCCATAATAGCCTAAATGCATTAGAGGATTTGTTGTGTGAAAATGTTTCCTCTTATAATAATTGCTACCCAGCAACGCATGAGTAATATATTTGCATGTTCTGTGTTCTTTGCAGGCAATATTATATGAATAATATATTATACATTCTTCAGCCATTTCACTTTTTTTATTCTTTTAAATCCAGTGACTAACAATCTGTTTCAAACTGTCATGAAATATCAGCAGTCCTACCCATCTCAGCTATGCCTTGGCTAATAGGATAAGGATTAGTGTTAGTTGTGTGGGCTTGTTCAAAGTTTGATTTATCGTAGTTGGCATGAATTTTATGGTGCGAACTTTAACTTACCCTATTCTTCTCATGGGTCTTTCAGACCACAAACTACAGGTTACTTTGCTGAGGTTTCTTAGAAATTGGTAACATATTTTACATTTAAAAGTCTAAACAATGGTACAATTCTCTCATGTCTGAGTACTTTGGTCCACTCAATCCATGCTTTAGTCTTTAACTTTCATCCGTAAAAACCCTCTGGCTATTATATAAATGTCTATCTTGTGCAATGCTGCAATCATATGTATATTGAAATTGTAGTGCTTCATAGGCTAGACTTTTCTCTTTTGCTTTTTATGACTAACACATTTATGATGACAATAAATCAGCACTGTGAAAACTGTTGTGAGTTCATCTGTGTTTATCTGTTCTGTAAAGGTTGTAGTATTAGTTTCTAAAATGCAAACAGATCTGTTATTCTTCTGTCTGTCACACCTATGCTTGTCAATTAGGCCATTAGATAATCTTTGTCCAATCCCATCTTGGCCGATGAACGTGAAGTCTATGGCTGTCTCTTTTTTTACCCCCTATATAATCAGGAAAAAACATTGAGGGGAACTGTCCAGTGCACAGACATGAACACTTGCACACATCTCTAAGAACACCACATGAGATTTCCTGTCCACACACTGGTTGAACGTCTGTCCTGTATAGCCAAATACCACCTAAGGTTTTTGCTTTTATCAATGTTTAATAATTAGTTAAAAAAAATGTAAATAGCATTTATTGTTAAACTATTCAAAAGAAGAAGACTATACATATTTCAGTAGTGCAACTTTAGTTGGTAGCATATACCACAAATAATACTGATCCCCAAAACAATACTTACCAACTGTCTTGGATTTGCCGAAACGGTCACACTTTTTATTCAACTGTCCCTCAAAGGCTGTGTCCCAGGATCACAGCTTGAAGATTGCTATTACTGTCTGTCACTAACTCGGCCTAGCAAGCCTGCCCCTGTTAACTTGTGCCCACAGATCATGTATACACAAATGTTGTGCTGACTCATTCATATGCAAATCCTTATACCATCCCAAGGCAATTAAGCAAATTGTTCAGTTTGTGGTTGTATGCTGCAAGTCATACCTACTTAGGGCAGAAGCCAGGTTCTTGTCTGGCCCTAGAGCAGCACTGTGAAGAGGAAGCAGTGAAAGAGTTAGGGAGAGGGAGAGAGCTGAGATGCTGCTCACCCACACTATCCACACTATGCACCCACACCCAAGACACTTGGGCTCTGGGGTCCTCTGTAGGGGGAGGCAAAGAGGGGATAGCCATTTAGGATGGAGGTAGTGGAGGGATCTATCACTCCCCTTTCTTACATCAACTGTGAGGCATATTTTACTGACCACTGCACTCTGTAGACAATGCTGTATATTGCAAGGTCCTAAGCCCTGCATTCACCATGTTGTGCATTATACTCCTGATCCCTTCAGTAAATACGCTATGCTGTATGTTAAACTCTTGACCCGTGCACTGTATAAGCTATGTTGTACTTTATACTTCTGAGAAATGGACTGCATTCATTATGTTGTACAATACAATTCTGACCCCTGCACTGCTATGTTGTACATTATATTAAGCTGGGTGACAAAGTCTTAATTAGTTTTATTGCACAGGATTTTTTCCATCTACAAAAGCTTCAATCCGTCAGCAGCCACAACAGGGGTCACAGTACTCAGCAGAACAGTCAGTGTCAACTGATGTTTTCTAAATATTTGATGGCAAATATGATTGCAACGTAATTGGTGTTTATCACTGTATTCTCTGCAGGAGCTCTTGGGTTGCCACACTGTACAGACTAAATGTTGTAGCTAGTTAAACAAGTACATCAATAATTGTACTAATGAACCATAGGTTGTTGCTTGTGTTTCTGTCCTTATTGTGGTAAATATTCCTATATAAATATAGTATTTTAAAATTAAATTGTACAATCGGTTAACAATATGCCTCTTGTAGAACCACAACTATTTTAAATGAATTCTCCACTAATACTACAACCTTTACAGAACAGATAAACACAGATGAACTCACAACAGTTTTCACAGTGCTGATTTATTGTCATCATAAATGTGTTAGTCATAAAAAGCAAAAGAGAAAAGTCTAGCCTATGAAGCACTACAATTTCAATATACATAAAGTGCATTCTCCATTCACAATGGCTTGCTGGATGTACACCAAAAAAAGTGCTCCTGAAAATGTGTTTGAAATGTTGGCAGCTATGCAAAGGCCATGGTGGCTTGGAAGGCAAGGAAGCTATTAAATGTTGTAGGGCAAAGTATTTTTTTATATAAAGTGTTTGAATTGCATAGCCAGAACATGTGGAAAAAACAATAGATTGGATAACTAGCTTTATTTAACAACTCAGCATTAGATAGACACGCTCCTCTTAGACCAAGGACACATGACTTTATCCAATATAAATCCGGTAGGCTCAGGTAATCCTGTCAATCTTCCATGTATGCAGTTCTCCTAAAGCCTTTTCCATTGCTACATAATGTTTTCTGCCGTCTACAGCTTCTGTACTCTGTCTCCCCACAGCCACACACACAGTCTTGGGGGAGGGGAGGATTTATACAAGCAATGCAGTGAATCAGTGCATGAGTGAATCAGGCATCTATCCAGTGTACATCCAACTCTTTTATATTTCTGGCTCTTTTTTGCCTCACCTGCAGCTGCAATCTTGGTAATTTGTAGGAACTGACTGAGGGCTTTTCTTTTCATGTTGGTACATAGCCACAGTCATCAGAGCAGTGATGCAATAATTAGACTACAATATCAAATAAGTGTGCAATAGTTAAACAGTTTTCAGCTTCTGCACTATTACTCTGTGCCCCTTGCTTAGTGAATCCCTCCCTGGATATGGTCCAAGCATTCTGTTCTAAGCATCTTGTATTCAGGTCTTCCTTTAGAAAACATGTGCAGTTGCAGGCAAGAATTATGCTTGCATAAAAAATTGTAAAACTAATGTTGTCCAAATCTCAGTAAAACTTACATATAACACAGATAATCACCATAGATTACTATCCAGCAATATTGAGTGCCAAATGTAAGATGACAATCACTGGAGAAATATATAATATATATATATATATATAATAAATATAGTTCTGGTGGCAGGTGGTATAAATATTTACCTAACGGTGGCCTTTCACCTTGTACCTTTTGTCCACTGTGTGCTATGGAAGATTTTTTTTAATTTTCTGCTATCTAGAGCCATATTTACTCTTCTGACTGCTGTCTGTATTCCCTAATTGTCCAGTTGATGGCGCTTTTCTAGAGCTGTGTGTGGGAAGATTGATTCCCTGGGTGATGTCTGAGTCTGCTTCCCAGACCATCATTAGACAAGATGAGACATCTCTGGACACGGACCACACCTCACTGTTTATAAACTGACTTCTGGAACTTCATCCCACTGTAATTCCAGGGGGGGAAAGTGCTCTGTATTCACTGCCAGCGACTAATATATTCTAAATATGAGCACTGCACCATTTCACACACTGCTCCCACCAATGTCAGTTCATCAACAGTGCAACTACTGTGCAAAATATCCACTGGTATATATATATATATATAATAAATATAATAGAAATGTAGGTCATATTAGCCCAATAAGATCTTATTTTATTTTATTAAACAGCTGTCACTGATTTGTACCCAAAGGAATATGTAAATGGAACTTGAGGGATACAAAATATTATGCTGACCATATATGTGAGAGAAACTGGAAAGATGCAACTATACAGTATGTTTAATTTGGATTGAATGTCGCCGTGCGCTCTCGCTGACCGATGCGCCGTGCGTTCTCGCTGACCGCTGCGCCGTGCGCTCTCGCTGACCGATGCGCCATGCGCTCTCGCTGACCGCTGCGCCGTGCGCTCTCGCTGACCAATGCGCCGTGTGCTCTCGCTGACCGATGCGCCGTGTGCTCTCGCTGACCGATGCGCCGTGTGCTATTGCTGACCGCTGCGTTGTGCGTTGTTGCTGACCGCTGCGCTGTGCGTTTTTGCTGACTTCTGTGCTGTGCGTTCTTGGTGATCGCTGCGCCGTACGTTATTTCTGCCTTACACCGCTGACCTCTCCACTGTGCGCTATTGCCGACTTCTGTACCGTGCATTATTTCTGCCTTACACTGCTGACTTTTGAACTGTGTTTTATTACTGACCTCTGTACTGTGCGTTACATTACTGACCTCTGTACCGCTGACCTGTGTACTGTGCGTTACATTACTGACCTCCTTACTGCTGACCTCTGGACTGTGCGTTTCATTACTGAGCTCTGTGCTGTGCGTCATCCTGCTGACCTCTGTACATTTCTGCAGTGTGGGACTTTAAAGGAGGCTCAACTACGCTGCTGGAGGCTTCACCTTGTTACATAGAGGCAGCATTGATGACCCTCCCCCCAACACCCCCACCAGGAGAGGAAGAGAGCACCTGAATCAGATCAACTGTGCACTGTAAGTCCCTGTTTTTTCTGTGAAAAGGTGCCCATGCACCTGACGATTATCGTACGATAATCGCGGGTGATCCCGCAAAGTACGATAATCGGCAGGTGTATGGGCAGCGTGTGGCCGCATCTACTGTACGGTTACACGACATTCGTCTTCCAAGCTAGCTGGAAAACCTGCCAAAAATCGTACGATTTTCGGCGGGTTCGTGCGATGGTTGTAAGGTGTATGGGCAGCTTAACACTGCTGACCTCTGCACTCCGAGTTACATTACTGACCTCTGTACTGCTGACCTTAGTACTGTGCATCACACCACTGGCCTCTGGACTCCGCGTTGTTACTGATCTCTGTACTCTATGTCACACCACTGATCTGGCGGAGTTAAGTCCGGGGCAGGGTAGGGGTTAGGTGGGGCAACTGGTGGCGAGTAACTTTTAAGGCCTGGCTAGTAGCTCAGGACTTGAAATTTTGAGCCCTGCAGTATACAACATTTGTGAATTTGTGTGTCTGGAGCTCCTGTAGTAATGCCAAAATTTGTTCATAGTGGTTGATTTTTAAAGATTTTTGATCTTGCTAGATTTGTGGACTGTTCGTGTTATCAAAATCTTCAATGCACCGGTATGAAATACAAATGTCACTTGATTGATATAGTTTCCTAAACTATTCCATCATTGAATAGGTTGAAAGCACAGAATTTGGATGTATTTTTTAGATAAGTTCCTCAAATGGGTCAGCTATGACACTTTTAAAAAGACACCTCCAGATTATTAGCATTCCTTATCATGTGTTAAGTAGCAGTTATATTTTACTGTGCATGGTTTAGAATAATGTTCAGCTTTGCTTCAAAGCTTTCAAAAAGCCATTATTAACGCATTCTTGGAATTGTTTGTCAAGTCTTATGCCCATACAACTTTCCCCATATGCAAGTCTGATGGTGATGAGGCTTCACATATCTACATACAGTATTTCAATTAATCCATTATGCACCTGTATGTGAAAACAACAGCACTTCAGCCTATTTCACTTGCTAGCCTTAGTTTGACTTATTATGATATCATAGTGCAAGCAATAAAACTCATGAAAAAAACAAGAAAGACGACGGACCAGAAATAATTTCTCTACAGGCAGCATCTGGTGGCCAGATAAGTATGACGTATAACGTCCCAGACATCAGTGCTACAAAAGGCATTGCAAGTAAAACTAAAAAGATCAAAAATCTTTTAAAACAAACTAGACCAGCAAAAGCCTCTAAAAGATCAATCACAAAATTGTATTGAGTTATTTAAGAGGCTTTTCTATAAATATAAGCCAAATAAATGCATTTGCTTTAGCCATACCACCCCAAGTTTTGTCACTAAATGTCTCAAGATTAAAAAAGTTTAAATTTGAATTTTTTATTTTCATTTGAACTGGAATAATTTGTTGATACAGCTCAATGCTGATTGGCAGGGTAGCCAGCTTTCCAGCCAATCACTTTGAGCCAGCTGTTTGGCTGGCTCGATGCTGATTGGCCGAGAAACCGGCTTCCCGGCTAATCAGCATGGAGCTGACCAAACAGCATGGAGCTGGCTTCCCGGCCAATGAGGAAGCTTGGCCGCGAGTCATTGCCCATGCCCCGGCTTTCCTGATTGGCCAAGAAGCTGGCTCCATGTTCCCTCACGGCACTGCCAGTCAGAGGAAATCTCCCACTGACCAGAAGTTCCGGTATCAGGATAAGTATCAGAGTATTTGGGGCGAGTACGAGTACTCGCCCCAAATACTCAGTATCGGTGCATCCCTATTTACATCAAACTTACTCTAGGAAGTAGAGAGGCTACTCCTCGGCTCTGATGTGTCATATGACATAGCCTAGGGGAGCCATGGGAGAACTTCCCTCACTCTGATAGGTGCTGCTGCATCTATGTCTAAGACCACTTGTAGTGTTGAACTATGCAGATACATAGGGCTAACTGTAACACCAAATTCTGTCAAGAAGCCACCGAAGCAATATGCGATCTTCTTTACAGTACCACAATTACACACTGTTCCAGTTAAGAACTATTTCACAGTCTTTTCATTACTCTCCACCTACAATTAAATTGACTATTTTCTTGAAAGATTTTCTATTAAAAACAAACTAGTAAATTAGTACCGTTCTTCTGATGCACATACATAACATATAAACAGACAAATAAAAATAATATATTTTTTTAAAACCTCACTATGTTCAAAAGGGTGAGGACGTAGTTTTGCACGTGTTCCTTTCCATGGAAGCGTACAACAGAGTCATCCACTGCCAGCAAAACCTCTATGTTATAGTCATCCTTCTTGGCATGACGTTTCTTGCGCTCACTTTCCCATATTCTGTCTTGCATCAAATCCACAGCAAAAGGAAGCGCATCAACTTCACTCCTTGCAACTGAAAGAAAAAGGCACAGCATGAGCTCCAGAAGTATCAAGAGAATAAGAATATCTAATTCTTGAGCTGAGCTTTAAAAAACACTAGGTTGTACTCATGTACTTGTACATTATACCTAAAAAATAACAGTTCAGCCTTATTGTGGATAATAATTGTGGATTCACAAGTGACTATCTACTGATTACCCAGCTACCATTTCTAAAAGACACTACATAGAAAATCAGTGAATACAGTTTTTGTTTTGTGCTTTTTTTCAGAAAACATATCACATTTATTTCAGGCTTTAGTCAGGGTGACTTAGTGGTTAGCACATCCGCCTGGCAGCACTGGCTGTCAGTCAATGACACTGTCTGTATGGAGTTTGAATGTACCCCCATGCTTGCTTGGGTTTCCTCCAGGTACTCTAGTTTCCTCCCACTCTCCAAAGACATGCTGGTAGGTGAATTGGCTCCTTTCTAAATTGGCCCTAGTATTAGTATGTAGGTATATATGCATGGTATAGGAGCCATGGATTGTAAGCTCTTTAAAGGAGATCTATGAAGTGAGTGATTTCCACTCATCCTCATAGTTAGAGCCGACCTGTGACAAAGAAGCTATCACAGGTTGGCTCTATCGATCAGGAAGTGAGCAGAAACATGCCACCGATCCGCTCATTTCCTGATTGTCTCCCTGTCAGTCACCGTTTCCCTGCAGGTATTCCCCCCTCTCCGATCCTCCAGCGCTGAGTGGAGGAACGAACAGGAGAGAGGGCGAGCACAGCTGGCTCTGCCTCTAGATAGGCAGAGCTAGCTGTCACTCATGCAGCTGGGTGGATCCCGACAGTATTGTCGGGTCCTGTCCCGGCTGCAGCGCTCTCAGTATATCGCGGGCAATAGTCCGCGATATACTGAGCTTTGGGTCACGGGAGGACGCTAGTATATGTCCTCCCGTGGCCATAAAGAGAACTATGGGGAAAAACACTTACCCCATAGTTCTTTTAAGAGCAGGGCCTCATGTGAATGAATAATACTTAAAGTGCTGTATAAATTATTGGCTATATAATTACTTGCAATAAATAAATAGTCCCTGTTGCTGGTGAGCCTAGTTGTGGATTTTGCTCTGGACTTTGGATCTTTAACCATCTCCCTAAAGCCGTATTATTTTTTTAAAAATGACTATGAGGTGGATGTCTATTTCTGGAACGACGTTTTAATACGTCACTCCAGAAACAGCCATTGGGCACCCGCTGTGTCCTGAGCTGATCTAAGCAGCTCAGTACCTTGTGATTACTGTGATGACTAATCACAGCTGTCGTCAAAATCTCTCTACTTCTTCTTACAACAGATGAAGGAGAGGAATAAATGTAAGTTGTGAATGGAAGAATGAATGGGTCAGCAGCTGCTGATTAATTCATTCATTCTCTTTGACTGAGATTTTCTTAACCCATTCACTGCCACTACGCTCCTAAACTACAAGTGTCCAGCCTGCCTCTGTATTGTGACTCCTTTTTCCTGCACGTTAACCCCTCCTTCCCCACCCTTTCCCTTTGTATAGTAGAGCAAGAAGAAAAAAAGTTGAAGTTGAAAAAAATACCACTAAACAACAAAAAATATGTTTCAAAAAATGATATAACATTCATTTGGCTATAGTGTTGCATGACAGAGTAATTATCAGACAAACTATCAAAGCCCTGAAAAGTGGAAAACAGCCTGGTAATAAAGAGGTATGTGCAGGCTGGTACCAAAGTGGCTAAGTAGCTGCACCAAAACTGGAAAACTGATTTGTGTGAAGTAAAAGGTGGCCATACATTGTACGATTTTCGGTCAAAATTTTTCATTTCTTGCACGAACCGTCGTTCGGTTTTACCTACACTTCCCCATCAAGCATAGTCAAATGTCGATTTCGGAAATCGTTAGTTAGCCATACTAACCAACCAACTTTGGAGAAACGATGGAAATAATTTCCTTTTGCGCATGTGCTGTGTTCTTGCTAAGATTTTTGACGAATGAAAACCCCACCGATTTTTGTTCGTACCATCAACTGTTCGATTCTTGTTCGGAAGACTGTTTGTGTACAATTTGTACAAAAGAAAAGAGTACAATGTATGGCCGCCTTTAGATTATAAATGGAAGGTCATTTAATGCATTTTTTTTTAATTTATACTAAATAATCCTTCAATATAGAAACCATTTAGACATATTTTCCTTACAACTGTAAAGTAAATGTTTTTTATGTCTTATTTTTCTTTGCATGTGTACAAAATGCATCCAAAAATAATAAACGTTTGTATTTAACCAACTTCCTATAGCAAAATGCAATAAAAGAAAACCATACTACAGACTAGACATTTAGGAAAAGCGATTTTCTCAACAGACTTAAACGACCGCTTGCTGAGTCAGTGGTTTACCTACTTGGCCCCTCACACATGTCACACAGTATATACAGACAGCATTTCTTCCTAGAAATCATTTGTACAAAGAGGGACTTTCTGGTTGGCATGTGAAGTCTTAGATAACCTAATTTGCACAGTAAGAAGGATTAGACACAGCTTTAATCTACTCCTCAGGAAAATAGGCTATGCTAACAAGCTACTACCAAACTATTTCAGTGAATGGGAATTGATCATTGGAAATTGCATCAGAAAAAGAATGTACAATAATCTCTTTTTCACCCTTAATTCCTCTACTTTTAGAGGATCAAAGCCACTAAATACCCAAAATAGCTCTTAGTTATTAAAGCATTTTGGGTTAAATTTGAACCAACTACACTGTAGTGTTTATTTTCTACTCCAGATACACATACAGTGCATGTTATGACTGGGATGGTTGACATGACATGCTCAGGCTTCAAGATCTTCTGTTAAAATGGACCTTCCAGGAGTGCTGGTAGGAAAGCAGACTTTCCTTTTTTCATATAGAGTCCACTTTAAAGTAGTGGGGCATTTCAAACCTTTAAATGTAAAAGACCTGCCTAACAGCAAAACACCATAAGATTCCTGATATTACCTTTCTTAGCTAGAAAATTATTTTCTGTGTACCAATTGAAACTGCTTTTTCTTTGTTAATGGAGCCTGACTTCAGGGTTAAGTCCTGCCAACTACCATCCCCCTATCCAATGCAAGTGCCTCAGTTTCCAGCAAGGGTAGTACTTCAAGATGTTACTGTAAGGAAGTTTTTCTAACAAAGTTAGACCCTTTGTCATGTTTTATTGCTGTCTGTATCCCAGCTGGGGAGATTCACGCCTGTCTTTGGGACCACTGTTACTGCAAATGAAGAGAAATCCAATATTTTAGAGTTGTCACCAGAACAGTGAGAGAACGTGAATCTTTCAGTGGGGACAGATATACTGTTTATATTGTCAAATCAATCAAAAGTCATGTTGGCTGCAGTTTTTATTCACCTGGCCGCCTGTGATTAGTTTCACAAATACTAACATAGTAAGTCTATGTAAGTTCTTTATGTAATTATCCTTCTTTTAAATTAATATGAATGAGTCTTGGAATTCAGGCACTTGGCAGACTATCCATTTTAAATTATTGCTAACCAATCTACCTTACATTTAAAGTGCCTGCTATTTTGTTATTTTCCAAAGAGCACCAACATATATAGCCATGATGGAAATGGCTACCTGTAAATGAATTCAATGAAGTACCCATTAAAATGTAGGATTGAAAATTAAGGTTTCTGATTGGTCAAATAAGAAATGCTTTGGTGGGTATCCTGCTTCACTTTGGAGTATAAGCTGCCATCCTTCCCTTATCTCACTCCCCTTTGACTGTTTGTTGTTATCCAATCAACTGAATTGTGTCCTTGAACTCCAATGTAGTGCAGTGTAGTGCAGTCTCAAAGGTGGAGAAATTATGTTTACTATTTGCGAAGAGCACAGTCCAACTGGTTATACCTATCAGATGTCACATTAGGTATGCATGTTAGCAGAATATTGACTGTCATCTACGTGCACCCAAAACAATATGCCTGTCAGCAGTTATGGTCTTTTATCACCGTGTCGCCATGGAAAGCAACATGTTTCTGATTTCTAACTTAGTTGTTTTAATCCACTGAACTCCATTCTATGTTTTAGACATAAACTGAAAATTTATGTGTGCAGATTTCCAGTTAGTTTTCTTTTTCATGTAGATTAAGTTACATTTAAAGAAAGACATTCTTTATTTGCAATTTATGTTTACATAAGAGTTATCAAAATCACTTCATATACCTAGTTAGGGAAGTTTTAAATTACTGATGATTGTTGTGATGATATCAGGACAGAATCGGAACAGTTTGGTTTTCTGGAATTCCTAGTGTCAATTACAAGGTATCTATGGTCAAAACTAAAAATAAATATGTCTTTCTGCCCTCTTGTTGTTCTAACAAGGCTAGTAAGACCCCACAGAGCCCTGCTACCCTGGTGAGGCCCCCTCAAAGCTCTGGTGAGACCCCCCTCTGTATGTGCGTTATAATTAATCGAAATTAGTCGATTAATCGATTTAAAAAAATTCGATTAATCGAACAGGAAAATTGTAATCATTACCAGCCCTACTTTCTATATTGAATTTCCACAAATTCTATCCCACTCCTAATAACCATATTCATATAGAAGTATGTAAACTTAATTATTGAAGATGCCCATAAGATGTACTTCCTTAATGCACTGACACAATTTCAATTAGCTCTGTGAATATGCACTTCCTTGTATCACCTTTCTAACCAAGCCCGCTGTCTGAACTACAACTCAAGGCTGAACTTCTCACAATGTAACATTAGTATTGCTTGCATTGTGCGATATGTAGTCTTGAGAAATCAAGATTACATCACATCAAGCAGCAGGGAAAGAGACGCAAAGAACACTGGGAATCTAGGAAGTTGTTAAAAGTGATGGGCAGATGGAAGGCAGCATACTACATAAAAGGGATTTTTTCAAGCTTTGATCGCATTATCAAAAACAACTCTAGTATGTATTCCTATTACAATGCTGATGTTATAACAGAATAATCTATGCTGTGACTTTAGAACGCCTTTAAATATTTGTCTAAGGTATGAAATTAATGGATGACAGAATACAATTACTGCCATTCATGGGACCTCAACATTCATTCTCGGGCTCACTTAAAGGTCAGACCTACCAGCTGTGTATGTCTGTTATAATTTTATTAAATTAGACAACTCTTTTTTGGAGAGAATGGAAATAAACATCATGACAAAGTAAAATCCTCTTGCTTTTTATATTTTGGTTAATTACCTGCTGTTCTCCATGAATAAAAACCAGGGCTTGAAAAATTTGATGGTGTCTCACCAGTCAGTCAAAAATGTCACCAGTCAGCATGACCGGACTATAGCCTTGCAATTTATGTTAAACATTTTTGGGGACAGATAGAGCTTTCTTTTGGAGGTTTATAATCACCACTGGGGGGGAGTTATTTTTTTTTAACTATATAATGAAAAAAGTACCGTTAATGTAAAAAAAAAAAAAGTTTCCCTACGTTATGTTATAGAACATTTATTATTACCCATATTTTTAGTAAAACATAAAATTCGGGGTCACGGCGGGTAAATAGACACCAAACATGTCAAGCCTTAAAATTGCGTGCGCCAGCAAAAATCGCAAAAAACGCTCATAGGCGACGATTAAAACTCTTTTACTGCTCATCAGTTTAGTATTATCAGTGATTAATGGCTCTAAAATTATTGCTCTCACTCCGACATCTGTTGTGATATTTAACATGTGCGGCACAATAGGCGCAATCATCGTTTTCGCACGAAAGTGCGTGTGTATGTGGGGGGCGTGTTTTCTTAAATTTTTTTATGCTTCTTTAATTTTTATATTACTTTTTTTTTTTTTTACACACAGCTTTATTGCTATTACATGGGGGGCTAAGAAGCCCCCTATGTAATAGCCAATTTACATGACAGGTCCTCTTTATGGAGACATCAGGGGTCTCCAAGACCCCTAATGTCCCCTAGGGGCCCCCAGAGAAGCTGATAAAGCAGAGATCTGCTTCATCAGCTTCTGTAGCTGAAGAGTGACACTGAATGCAGGAAGTGATGTAATATACACCACTTCCTGCATTCCGTGACTCAGAGGAGATCAAAGGGAGTTTGTGTACTGAACTCCCTTTGATCTCCTGTCACAGAGCCGTGCCGGTCCTGGCCGCATCGGGCACAGCGGATCTCGGGACCGGCAACGGCAGTGACAGCTGCTATTACAAGCGATCGAGCGTCTCTAAAGACGCCCGATCGCTTGAATGTAAAGCTACCGGCCGGCCGTGTAATTACAACGGCCGGCTGGGAAGCTGCTCGTCGGGCTCCACTGTCCTCTCGTCACAGACGAGCGGATTTTTCAAGCCCTGATAAAA
This sequence comes from Nanorana parkeri, assembly GCF_000935625.1. Classification (NCBI taxonomy): domain Eukaryota; kingdom Metazoa; phylum Chordata; class Amphibia; order Anura; family Dicroglossidae; genus Nanorana; species Nanorana parkeri. Next base: position 610,251 of record NW_017307061.1, on the reverse strand, counting down.
ACTGTACCATGGCATGTGTGCAGAATACAAATGTATGCATATTTGTGTGATATCTGGATTCAAGTCTTTGTGCTTAGTGGGTGGGCTATTCATACATATCCACCTGTGTATAATGCCTAGTTTCAGAATGGTAACTTGCAACCACTGGCAACTGAGATTGATGTAAGAGTGGCACTTCTAGCAGTATTTGAACAAACACAACAAATACTGTAATCTTAAAATAATATTCTGGAAAACAAAATCTGGTTCTCTCTGCTTCATGGTAGAGTGATAACACATGCGTTTCAGTCTACAAAAATCATGGTATTTCAGCAATGGAAGACATTGGTTTTAAAGATGTATTGTAGAAGGTTTACTAAAATATTGTATTTTTTTAATAATAATTGTTTTCAGTTCCTAGAAAATTTCACATCAACAACTGGACGCTTGACAAATTACATAAATGTAGTTCTGTCTAAGAAAAAAAAAACACCACATGTTTCATATTTAAGGTACCTTCATTATGCATCTCCCCTTGGGTTCCAGTTTTGTCCTGCAAAGCGGATCTTCTGTAGACCACATGTGCACGGCCATTCTCTTCATCATCCTGCCGTCCTCGCTCTAAAGGCTCAATAAAGAATTCGCTACTGTCTGTTCTTATCAAGCCGGCCTGAAACAAATACATTGTGAGTGATTATTGTGCAGGAATCCACATATAGCATATTTACAGAACGACCATCTATCTGTCTATTTGGACAATAGGAGAGTAGTTTTGAGTATATCAGTCTATGCAAATATGGCAAAACCACAGCTTGACTTCAGTATTTTTACAGATTCCACTCCACATACAGTATGTCAAGGTTAAACCATTATAGTATCTTGACTTGTGTACCATAATATGATGTTACATAGCTATGGACAATACTGTGAAAAACTGCATCGAAAAACAATGTAACACAAAAAAGAGATTGTGTAGTGGCAGACATCTGTGGTCAAGTATTTTCTTCCAATAAATGCAGATAAAAGTAAGCATTCAAAGCTATGAAACAACCAAAACACATGCTCATTTAGATTCTAGTAAGATTGACTGACAATATATTCATCAACAAAAGAGCACAATAAAATGCTGTATAAACAAGAAACTGGAAAATTCCCCCATTTGCCCTCCGATGTGGACTGTCAAGTTTTTCCATGCTCATTACTCTACTTAAATAGATATTTGCAGACTTTAAAAGGCAAGTTTGCCATACCTAAAGTTGTCCAGCTTTTTTCAGTGCAATACAGCATTCTTTTAGATAAGTTTCCAAAGCTGAACTGTGTCACTTCAACAAAGAAAAGCTAAGCAAATTCAAGCAGTCTGTAGAATGATTTAAAGTCAGCAAACGCAGATCAATTTATGTTTCACACAGATTTTGGTTGATACCTTTTCAGTGCCTATGATCTGACACACTTAAATGGAAGCGAGGGCTTTTGTTGCTGGAAAGAGAAAATCCTTGATTGATTTGGTGAAGACTTTGTATTACAATTAAGAACTTGTTATCACTTGTTTCTGCTAGTCTACTAGGAATTGTTAATAACATTCCTAGTAGACTAGCAGCTGGAGCAAATCGTAGGCACCTTCAACTTTTTCTCCAGCACACCGTTGGATACACAAAATGCAGGGAACTAGAATATGCAGAAAAAGTGGCCCCCTACCAGTACTTCTAAGTACAACCCTTTACAGTGATGCATCAGTAGCAAAATGTATCAGAATGCAAGGGAGTCCACAGCGGTGCCTTCTATGCTGAATCCGGCATTTGCATCAGAGAAACCCTTGGGTTCCAGTGGAGTTCAGGCAACAAAATGAATCAGTGCACACACTTGGAGATGTCTGCTACTGTATCCATGTTGAGGTACACTTTTATGAACCATTAGTATATGAAGGATGTTACCTAATGTAATCAATTTCAGGCAACAGCCATCATACCTATGGATAGCAGCAGACATCCCTGCCCAGTCATTCCCAGAGTCAGCTGACTGCGGATTTCCCCAAGACTCATCCATAAACCTGAAGTGCTTGGCCGCTATTCACTCTTTTTTCTGCATAGACATCACCAGGTAATTTGGGTGTGCATGGCAATTAATTGATTAGTTGATAATCCAAAGTTTTAGAGTTAACAGAACAAAAGGTGAGGGTGAACCAGGGGACATCTATTCTGGTGTCTTAGTGGAAATTCCCCCTCACTTTTTGGAGATTTCTTTACACTTCCTAATAGGTCATTGGAAGAGGAAGTAGGGAAATTTGCCCAATGGGATGCAGATATAAGAAAGTGACAGTGGGTTTAACCCTTTCATATTGTATCCAAAGCCAAATAAAACTTTTTGGCAAGACATACACAACATCAGCACCAAAACATTTGTGCCCCCTGATACAGGTTTCATGTCGATGACCTCGGACAGGCAAATATAGTAGGAGAGAAGTTAAGACTTTATTGCCTGCATACATTTTCCAAGTCAATGGGGGTGATTTACTAACCTAAACACACACACGCACCAGGTGTGCATTTTTACACAGCAAAACGTATTTATCAACCAAACCCGAGCAACGTGTCACATTTTCACGCCTTATGGCGCGTTTTTATGTATTTACGTACGTGCGCATCATGTAGCATGCGCCATAGGCTACACGCCGCTCTAATAGCGGCATGCAAGTCTCTAAAAGCATATTTCCACTAATGCCATATATGGAAAAATCATGCACATGATGCATATATAATGCTGCTTCACAGTTTAGACAAAAATGGTTAGCTCATGCATTTACATTCATGCATTCATCAACGCAAGCAACACAACGTAGAGCTAATTTACACAACATCACCTTGCAATTCATGCAGGGCTTTGCACAACACACCTGCTGGGTGTGTACACACTACAAAGGTGTCTAGATTCCACCAATAGATCATGCTGGGAGGGAACACACTACAGAGGTGTATACTTGTTTGTGGCGTGTTTATAAGGTTAGTAAATCAACCCCAGTGACTCACAAAGTTTGAGCCTGCATCAGACCCTGAAAATTCCACTTGAAAAATTCACTAGAAATGGCAGCTCCCATATTTCTAACCTCACAAGTTCACTTTGCAAGTATAGAGGTTAAGCTTAAGGGAGAAGTTGATAGGTTAACTTCAGGGTATGGGTTCATTTTTGGGGTTACATTTAGGACTTATGTTGAGGTTAAAGTCAATGTGTAAATATACATTTTTGGTATTGCACCCATACATCAGACATTCACTACTTTCAGATGGTGTGTGTTAAAATCTGGCTGTTGACTTCTAGGGGTTGATTTACTAACCTTTTAAACACACCACGAACGTGTATACACCTCTGTAGTGTGTTCCCTCCCAGCATGATCTATGGGAGGAATCGAAACACCTTTGTAGTGTGTACACACCCAGCAGGTGTGTTGTTCAAAGCCCTGCAATGAATTGCAAGGTAATGTGGTGTAAATTAGCTCTATGTTATGTTGCTTGCATTGATGAATGCAAGAATGTAAATGCATGAGCTAACCATTTTTGTCTAAACTGTGAAGCAGCATTATATATGCATCATGTGCATGATTTTTCCATATATGGCATTAGTGGAAATATGCTTTTAGAGACTTTTTGGTTGATAAATACGTTTTGCTGTGTGAAAATCACACACACCTGGTGTGTGTGTGTGTTTAGGTTAGTAAATCAACCCCCTAGTGTTTTAAAATAGCTGTGTTTAGCCAACAACAGAATGTAGCCAAGGCTTGCACTGTATTTAGTAAGGGCTTTCTGGTGTATATTGTAAAACAAGCATCTGTTTGAGATATTGTTCTAGAATTTTTGGAAGGAGTATACACATCTTTGACTATGACCATATTGGCTTAACAAGTAGATTGATTCAATGAGACAAAGAGTAATATGCAAAGTGCAATAACTGGAAGTAAGCAACCAGAATTCATCTGTCATGGATCTGAGTTGAGAAATCGTAGTTTAAAGTGCCACATCACAGATCAGTCACCCAGACACACATTTATTTCAATGGATATTAGTTTAGAAGACTTTAAAACAGAGCCAATGCGTTGCGGGAGCCTAAGACCACACCCTTCATCAGGGCTGGGAAATGAAAAACAACATTTACAGATTGGACTGAATACAAAGCATGTGGTATTTAAATGAATTTGGTGTTACAGCACAGTGTTCATCAGCAGCTGGTTTAGGCAGCAGTGTGGGATACTATATACAGAGATCAGAGATCATCTAGTTACTTTTCTCAGCAGTCCCGTTAAGTCCAATTACTAGATTTTCGGACCTGATATAGACAGACAAGACATAAAAAAACATGTAAAACTGCCCAATTGTTGTGCTTTTGTGCTGCCTCTCATATCACCTAGGTACAGGCTCACACTTGATATGTTCTGTGGAGTGATGAAACAAAACTGGAACCTTTTGGCCCCATGGTTTAGCGGTAGGTCTGGAGGAAGAACAATGAAGCATACACTGAAAAGAGCACTCTGCCTACAGTTAACCATGGTGGTGGTTTCTGTGATGCTCTGGGGCTGTTTTGCATCCTCCGGTACTAGAAACCTGCAGTGTATGGAAGGAAAGATGGATTAACTGAAGTATCAGGAAATCCGAAGAGAATACATCATGCCATTGGAAGCTGAGGCTTGGGCGTCATTGAACCTTCTAACAGGACAATGATACCAACCACACCTCAAATTCCACCACAGCTTGGTTGCAGAAGAAGTCCTGGAAGATACTACAGTGGCCATCACAGTCACTCCACTTAAACCTCATAGAAAATATCTGGTGGAATTTGAAGAAGGCAGTTGCAGCATGCAAACCCAAGAATATTAGTGAACTAGAGGTCATTGCTCATGAGGAATGGGCTAAGATTCCTCAGGAACACTGCCAGAAGCGGGTGTCTGGTTATGCATCTCATTTGCAGCAGGTCATAACAGTATGACATACTTCATATTACTGAAGAAGTGTAGATCCAGTGGCAAGAGCCATTATTTACACAATTTCTAGTTGCATGTCAGGTGGCATGAAAACAGGGCACTTTTTAGGTTTGGAATGCTCTTAGATAAAAAGGCAAATATCTAACTTTAGGTCTTAGGTAAGATATTCTTGCTTCAGAGAGTCATAAGCTCACATGAGTGTGATTATACCTTATAATCTTGACCACATTCAGTTTGTGGGTAATCAGATGCTCTAAATTTTCCTATAAATAGTACAATAGATCTTTTTTGACTTCCAATTGTTACCAGTATTCTTCACATGGGGTACAGAAGATACGAAAGATAACATTCTGTAAACTATTATGGTGAAGTAGAAGGACCTCCTGTATCTGCTGTGTTTATCATTATTCAGCATTAACATACTTTTGAAACTCAAATGCTCAGTGACTTAAAACGTAACTCTGCTTTGGTGCGTTTCTCCTAATCACTCTTCTTCCTAATGTATTAATATATCCAAACTAAGCATTACGAAACTCAGACTTCGTGAACAAAAAGACATAAAACTGGGCCCATTAGGTAAAACTGTTTCAATATGTGCTTTATGCAGTTAAATTTCTGAGCACTTCTGGGTTCACAGCAGTCAAATCCCCACCACTTAGTCTATGCTAGATCAGCTTCAGCAGGGTGCAGAGGTGGCAACAGGATGAGAGTAAATCCCTGGTGACCAGAGCTGGTGTCCCTACAGGAAGATTTCCCATCCATTACTGTTCTGATAACAGCTCAAAATTTTGAATTTCTTTCAGTTTTAGTGTTAACGATCAGCAGGACGAACAGAGAGAGAAAGGGGTTGATTTACTAACCTTATAAACACACCACGAACATGTATACACCTCCTGTAGTGTGTTCCCTCCCAGCATGATCTATGGGTGGAATCTAAACACCTTTGTAGTGTGCACACACCCAGCAGGTGTGTTGTGCAAAGCCAAGCATGAATTGCAAGGTGATGTTGTGTAAATTAGCTCTATGTTGTGTTGCTTGCGTTGATGAATGCAGGAATGTAAATGCATGAGCTAACCATTTTTGTCTAAACTGTGAAGCAGCATTATATATGCATCATGTGCATGATTTTTCCATATTTGGCATTAGTGGAAATATGCTTTTAGAGACTTTTTGGTTGATAAATACGTTTTGCTGTATGAAAATCACACGCACCTGGTGCGTGCGTGTGTTTAGGTTAGTAAATCACCCCCTCTGAGTCTATTATGTTAATAATGTTAAATGGCTTTTAATTGACGCCTGTGAGCATATACTGTAAACCCCTTTTCACCGCTCATTGAAACTTTAATTATTTGGTCAGCCTGTTGCAGAGACATTGAAGGGTGAAAGGGAGTCGTAATTCCCCCATTTTCATTACCAGTCTCCTTTAATCAAGACTAATCTGCAGGTCTATTAGTGTTGGTGAGGTTACACAAGTAATATGGATGGAGCGATCAATGAGCAGTAAGTTTTGGCATTGTACAGAGTACAAAGGTAAAATGGAAGTGTTTTGCATCAAGGAAACATTTATAGGTGCAACTTGGTTCCTATTCAAGTTCCCAATGGAGACAGCCATTGGGCAGAAGCAATCTGACAGGTGTCCCATGTCTTAGTCAAAATTGGTAAGAGTTTAATACGGGACAAAGGTTTTTAAGAGCACATAACATAATAGACACAAATGCAACTGTCTAGACATTGGTGATTATTTATTAAGCGACTAGAGACTGTTACCTTTAAAAGTAAATGCTCATAAATAAGATAAACCTGTGTTCACATTGAATACCCAGCCATGCACTAGCAAAAATTAGAGGTGCACCGAAATGAACATTTTAAAACTGAAACGAAACGGAAATGAAAAAAAAAAATGTCTATCCGAAACCAAAACTTTTTAAAACTAAGCTTTTTATAGGGGTCTAAACAGACCCCTGATATTTCACTTTTAAAATAGAAAAAGAGATTGAGAACACAGTCCTTAATCTCTTTTTCTGCATCCCGTGTTATAAATGAACAGGAAGCCTCTGTACTGAGCATTCCTGTTCTTTTATAACATGTGGATTTAGTGTGTTTGCTATATCCACAATCGTGGATTCATTCATTTGTAATTGAGGGCACAGTAAACATACTATGTCCTCAATTATTTACAAACACCCAGCGATCACTGATCACTGAGTGTTTGTACTTGCTCTCCTTCTTGACAAACTCTCACAGGAGGCTGAGCGAGTCGTGCGGGGAGGAGAGCTCGGTCTGACAGCTGACTCCTCCCCCGCACCCATGGCCGGCCTCCTGTGACAGCATTGTCTGACTCCGCCCACACAACCGATCTCCTGATCTGTCACAGGAGGCTGAGCGGTGCGGGGAGGAGAGACACCGGCTGCTCACATTGCTCTCCTCCTGCAGCGCTCGGCTGCCTGTGACAGTTTCTCTCCTCCCCACTCGGACACAGAGCAGTGCCCAGCGGGGAGAAGAGAAAGCAAGGATGCACCGCTATTTCAGCAGAAAAATAGCATTTTTCCAAAAGTGCCATTTTCAGCCGATATGTTTCGGCAGCCGATATATTGGTGCATCCCTAGCAAATTTCCTTTTTTTAATTTCCCTGGCTTATATACCAACATTCACTTTCCAAAGTGAACATTCACTTTGCTAAGTGAAAATTCATTTTGCTAAGTACACGGTCTGTACTCCTTTAGTGAATCAATCCTACTGTGTTTCCATGTCTGTTTAGGAAACTGCTGCAATGCCCTGCCTATAAATTTTGGCATTCTTTAAGGCAAAATAGAATTCACATCAAATGAGAAAACTGTAAAATGCATGGGTTTGAGGCTGTTCCAATAAAGGATTTTGCCTATTCTATTTCATCACTACTCAAAAATGTAATGCAAATGTCATTCCAAGAACATGCACATTACGATTCAGCAAAACTTTACTAAGCTAAAATAGTTCCCTAGACTATAGAACAATAAAACTATGTGGAATACTTATTCATTGGATACAGGTCAGGTCTGGCAATTTAATAGCTATAGGATTGAAAAAAGTGGATAAGGATTGTGTAGTTAAATTACAAAGTGAAGAGAAAATGCAAAACAAAAGAATTAAAAACAGGATTGCTAAGTGGACAACATTTTAGATTGAAACCCCTCAGGGGCAGGGCCCTCCCTACCATCTTGTCTTGAATTGTATTGTGATTGTAATGTCTTCCTTATATTGTAAAGCGCTGCGCAAACTGTTTGGCGCTATACAAATCTTGTATAATAATAATAATAATAACATGAAAGTAAATATGGAAAAGCATAAAGTGTGGGTGTGATAACATTTATAACAATAATTCTTAAGAAGATATTACCGGTGATGAGTACATATCAATACAGAGGAACCTGTGAAAATTATGAAACAGGAAGCTATTTTGAAAGTTTGTGGGTATGCTGTTTTGTATGTGCACTGCTTGTTTTACACGCATCTTACATGTCTTACCATAAAGCTTTATGCAATGTGCAATGTGCTGATAACCGTCAAAGATGCAGCAAGTAAGTGTTTTTATAACGCAACGAGGGGGATTCATAAAAACTGGAGCAGGCAAAATCTGGAGCAGCTGTGCATGTCAACCAATAAGCTTCTCTCTTTCATTTTGAAAGCTTGAGGGCCGGTGCACACCTATGCGACACCCCACCGGTCGGGTGTCTTGTACCTTTTTCGGTACTTGTACCTTTTTTCTGCGATACATGACATACGGCTGTTTTAGCCGCGATCGTGTTCAGAAGCACGGGCGGAATCAGGGCGGGAAACCGTGAGATCCGCCCGGCGCGACTGGGGTGCCATTGTAAAATAATGGCACCCACAGCGCGATCGGTGCACACCTATACGAATCCTGACCGCGCGGCAATCCGCGGGGTGCTGCATAGGTGTGCATCGGCCCTTACACATCAAACTGAAAAGAGAAGCTGATTAATTGCTATGAGAAACTACTCCAGATTCTGTCTGCTCCAGTTTTTATGAATTCCCCCCACCATGCCTTCAACGTACCTAAAACGCGCAGTTGGGAGCAAAGGCTTTGCCTTCATCAAAACAAAAGTAACAATGTTTTGCATTACAGGAACCATTCTGTTTATCTTCTAGGTCAGTTTATACTCAATTTTCGATGCACTTAAAAAGCTCAGTCATTATAATTGTGTGAGATTACAACTTGAGATCAACAAGTCACTAAACATCTACTACACAATGGAGGGAATTTATCAAAACTGGAGCAGACAAAATGTGGGGCAGCTGTGCTTGACAACCAATCAGCTTCTCTCTTCAGTTTGTTCAGTTAAGGTTTGAAAATAAAAGAGAGAAGCTGATTGTTTGCCATGCACAGCTGCTCCACATTTTGTCTACTCCAGTTTTGATAAATTCCACTCAATGTCTGTTATGAGAATTGTCCCTAGGAGGGCACTTTTTACCACTGCAGATCAACAATAGCAGCCCAGATTGGTGTCACCCATTCTTTAGAAAGGTTGTGTGAATCTTGGGTGGAAAATGTATAAATAGACCCCTTAAAGTAATCACTGTCAACCTAATATATCTATAATTATATTTACAATATTAAATATTTTCATTAATGGTTGTTTATTAGAAGTTACATTTTGTATCCAGTGGACACATTAAAAATCCAAACTTTGCCAGTAAGAATATTATTACTGGCTTTGCAGACTTGTCTCTGGAAATATTTTATCCTGCAACTAATTGTGAAAGCTAATATTATATAAGTGACAATCACAAGCCGAATAAAAATACAGCTGAAGGTAGGCTCATACACAACCATGTCATCATTGTAGTAATAACATTTTATTACAAATAGATTGCTGCCTAACACTTCGAGTTATGTTCCTGTATTAATTATGTGTATTATTCAAAATAATATTTATTTTAAAATAATAAAATTATCTCTTAAAAATACAATAAAATAAATACTTTAAATCAGAAATTAGGTATTTTTTTATCACATTTCCTAAATAATGGCATTATAATAATATTTAATTACTACAAAGTAAAATCTCTTCAATAATCACCATCTCACGGTCTTTACCATCTGCTCCAAAAAAACTTAGAAACAAGAAGGCTCCTCAGATTTAGAAGTACAACAAAGTGATACTTTGGCTTATGTATTGTGAGAGAGGAAGAAATAAGCATAGTCTAATCAGAGACGAAGCTGGACTCCCCCTGGGGTCATGGACCAGTTAGTGGCTGCTTCCCACAATACCCATGCTACCCATTAGCCCTTCCTTATGTACGAGTGATGAGAAAGGGGATAACCGTTACTAGTTGGATTAATTCCTATGGCTAAATTCAGTATTTCAATAGATTAATGAGAACCAGTACTAGGACATATTATTGTCCCTTTTTATATGCTATTTTAGATAATTCCCCCTTCCCCAAGCATAATAAAGGTAAACTCCCAGACTGCACATGTTGGAATGACATATGACATTTTCCAGGAACACATGCCTGGAGAATCAGACAATATATTAAAACCACTTCAAATAAAAGCGCAGTATATTGAAGACAATATAGCACAACAATTCATATAAGTTGTTTTATGAGTTAAATCAGTAAAAATGTGACAGTGTGGATCTTAGGTGCATATAGTCACTAGTAATTAGCTTAATTGCTGGATTTATCAAACCTATATAGTATGGTTTGCAGGTAATGCCACTCCTGTCAAAACACTGAAAATGTCTATTTAATAATGTGTTAAAGAGAAATGAAATATTACCTTGTTATTACTCTCCCCAACACTACAGTGGCAGGGGTCATCTTCTTTTTATACCACTAGAATGCCTGCTGAATCTATCATTCCCCTCTCCTTTGCATAGAATATCATCTGAGAAGACAGATAAAAATAAATAAGTAAATAATAAGACTATATCAGGAAAAATAATGGCAGGTGTGATACAAATATTATTTTTTAACAAGCTAGCTAGTGGGAATCCTTAAAAAATGTTTCTCACTGTCCCTCCTAAACCTTATTTATATTTGTCTGTCTTTTTCACCCTAGAACAGGCTCTAACCCTTTTTTTCCATAAACCCACCCTTATTTTTAAGCATATTTTAAATGTTTTGGTTTGTGCAATATCTTATCAACAAATTTCAAAATTTTTTTAAATAATCATCACTTAATCCGTTTAAACTGAATGAACTTATTCTACAATATTTTTACTTTTTAAATAAATTCCCTCAGTGGGACAGAAAACTCAGGTTTTTATACTTGTGACATCACCAAATACAGCCAAACTTACTAATGCTGGGTGCAAGGAGAGGGGTCCTGTGAGGTGACTCGCATCACATTCGAATATGTACATGCTTCTCAGATAACTACTTGTCCCATGATCCCTTCAGATGATCCCCTTATTTGAATAGCCTACCCATCAAAGACTATGGGTGTAGAAAGACTGGTCAGATGTGCAGAAAGGATCCACAACCTACAGGCATCAATAATGTAGGAACGCCAGTCTGCTAGCCTGGACTGCAGGTGGATGGTAACAAGACCACTCTCCCTGTTCAAGGCAACTGCTCCTCTCCAGCTAAAGTTGTTGCCCTGAGGCATGGAAGTAGAGATTTTGGAGAAGGATTTCTGCTCTCTCTACTTGGTAATTATAAAAAGGAACACCAACACGTGGAAAGGAAGACATAGTTTTTGCATTGGGAGATTCTTTGTAATGCCCAGAGTTGAGCTTTAAACATACAATTACTAATTCTACTTTTACAAACAAAAATACCAAACTACAATTTCACTGCACAGGAAGGAATTTAAGAATGTTGTACTTACCTTCTCTGTGCTCCCCCACTGCCATGTTCCACCGCCAGTCAGTCCTAGATTGCTGTGTATGATTCAACTTGCTAAGCAAGCGGGAAATTACCACTACACTGTGCACACTGTCCTTGCCCTCATGTAATAGTACTCCATTGTGGGGGTCACATGTTCCTCTATACTCAGAAGTACCTGGCATTTCAAATGGCAACCTATCATTGGATCGGAACAGTATGAGCCTGTGCCACTATGATAGTATTATGTTCATATACACCATGTGAAATCACATGCAGAACATATGCAGCATAAAGAAACAAATAATTGTATGTGTTTTACATTTGGATCAGTAGCTTGCGCTTGACCAGTACAAAAGAAAAACTTTTCTGTGATAATATAAAAAGCAGAATATTTATTTCAGAAAAACAACCCAAGCTGAGGAACAATTTACAAATGGAGTTTGAGATAAGTATTACATGGCCTTATTTAGATAAAAGATTGCTCAGTCTTAAGTGTAGGCAAGCAATAGATAACTGGACCACTACCACAGAGCCAGCAAGCGTCTTACTAAGAAGCAGTTATTATTGACTGTGCACATCAAATTACATTGAAGGTGATCCATTCTAATCAACATGATGATCACGTAAACAGATTGCTACTCGTTTATCCATTGTGGAAGATAACCCATGGATTACAAGGGCACACTCAGCGGTATTTTAATGTATATTTTATGTATTGAATAGGTACCATTTGGGTTGCTTGCCTAGATGTGTTACCAGGTATTGTAGCTACATATATTACCTATTTTATTATCACAAAGGTGTGAAGATGTGCTCAATTTGTTATATTATTTATGTATTAATATTTGTTTTTATTTTTAAAAACAAATGTTGGATATGAAAATGTCACTGTAGTGCCTGAAAAGTCCCATAAATAAAATATCTAATGGGGTTCATGTTTTGGGATATAATTCTTAAAGTGACATTAAACCCTCAGATTTTTTTAACATAAAACAATACTGTAATGTGTGCCTTACTGTAATCCATGGTTGTTTCCCTTCTCTTTGCTGCTCTTCCTTTTAAATCTGTATCTGTTCTCATGCTGGGCAGAACTTCTGTTTTGCAGCAGACTGCCTTGTCTCTGGAATGGATACACGGTGTCTGTGTGAAGGTTCACAACCTGAGCCAGCACTACAGGAAGAGGCAGTCTGCTGCAAAGGGAAGTTTTCCCCAAGCATGATAAGAGATACAGATTTAAAAGGAATAGCAGCAAAGAGAAGGGAAACTACCATGGATTACAGTAAGGCACACGTTACAGTATTGGTTTATGTTAAAAAATCTGAGAGTTTAACGTCACTATAAGTGTAGTAACCTACACTTGACCTGCTGAAACACTGCATTTCAGCGGACAGGCTAGGCCTAGGACATTGTCTGGCATACTGCCGTAGCTAGGGTTGTCACCTGTCCGGGATTCACCCGGACAGTTCGGGTTTTGAATGTTGTGTCCGGGTTTCTTGGAAGCTGAAACCCGGACACAAGATGTGAGGCAGACAGGGGCAACCAAAATTAGGATAGGTGCTACTGGCCCCCCACTGAAAATAGTCTTGACTGGGATATTTACATATGAATGGGTGACGCTATTTACATATGAAGAAGCCGCGACTCATTCTCCCCCAAAAATTTCCATGCATCACTAGAGTGTTTGGGTTTTGATGGAAGAAAAGGTGGCAACCCTAGCCGTAGCTGTCACTGTTGACATTTTTTTATTTTTGAAACTTTATGCGGAGTGTGCAATGTATACATTTCATTTAGACTCCCACACAGTGGTGTGGTCCATTGCATTGCTGTGCAGTGACCTGCAGTGGGATTCAGTGCACTGTGATCAAATGCACCATGTTGGCATTTTATTGCAGTGCAATGCCCACTGTGTTGTAGTGTGAATGGAACACATGTCCTAGTGGTGACCTGCATTGCTCAGGATGCGTTGTACAGTGCAGCTCACTGCACTGTGTGAACAGTCCCTGAATGAGTTCATTTTACTGTGCGTTACCACAATGCACAAGTGTGAACAATGTGCAGCCCAAGTCATACTAAATGTAGGACTCAGAACTATGTATAGTCTATATAAAAACACTCATAATGGCTTAGTAAATAATACATTGCCTGGAGTAAAATGCTAAGGCAGGGGTGGGCAAACTCCAGCCATACAGCTGTGGTGAAACTACAAATCATATGAAGCATTGCAAGATTCTCAGAGCCATGACTTCAAGAGACAGATGCATCTTGGGATTTGTAGTTTCACCACAGCCAGAGGGCCGGAGTTTGCCCACCCCTGCCTTAAGGTGTGCACGGTTGGAAATCTGTCCCTAGCCTCAGATAACCACTGAATGTGCAGATACATGTGGATAGCGGCAGACAGCTTTAATTGCTTTGTACAGCCTGAGCGGACACAGCTGTCTGGAACCACTTGTGATTCTTGTCGCAAAAACCCGTAAACTCTGGCCACAGGAATCTGTAACCGAATATAAAAGGCCTGAAGATCAATCCTGTGCTAGTTCTGCCTTCAGTAAAGGTCATTCCATTTGACTGCCATAAGCAACTGCACTTTTGCACCTAGTGCTCTGTTTTTCCCACTCTTTATTGAATAAACGCTTATTCACATCAGCCCGCACGCTAAAACATGTTGGTGTCCTCTGTGTAGAGGTGGTACTTTGTGGTGTCACAATACATGACACTGTTTACATTTTGTTATTGTATTAAATGTCACAAAATGAAATTTCCTTCACTTCTAAACACCACAGCGGCACTCTGATAACATGAGGTGAGGTGTGGTGCAGTGCGTAAAAGTGCAGCATGTGTACATTGTTACACGACACACTACAACCCACCGCAACACAATGTTATAGTAGGGTTGCCACCTTTTCTTCCAGCGAAACCCGAACACTCTAGCGACGTATGGAAATTTGTGGGGTATAATGAGTGTTGGCTTATTCATTGCCCCTGCCTGCCTGACATCATGTGTCCGGGTTTCAGCTGCCATGAGACCCGGACACATCATTCAAAACCCTGACTGTCCGGGTGAATCCTGGACAGGTGGCAACCCTATGTTATAGTGTAAACAGAGCAACATAGGAAGCAATTGTGCCCTGGCATTGAGCCTGCATTGATCTGTGCAGATCTGCTCATGTGATGTGGTGTGAACTAGTAATGAGAGGGGGCTTGGTATGAACCCTGTTCACCTGAGTTCACCCAAACCCACTGACACACCCTTCTCCTGAGCCAATTAGTGGCAGCAGGGGCATTCACGGCGCCACAGCGCTACATCATCAAGGGGTGCGGAATCCCCCTGCTGCAACTGATAGGCAACTGATAGGGGTTCACACTAAGCCCCTGCTCTTTCACACCAAGCACACACATAATATTAGTGTTAACTAGTCCTTAGGCCAGGGGTGGGCAAACTCCGTCCCACCAGCTGTTGTGGAACTACAAATCCCATGAGGCATTGCAAGATTTTTACAGCCAAATAAATTACTCCCAGAGACAGATGAATGATGGAATTTGTAGTTTCGCCACAGCTGGAAGGCCAGAGATTGCCGAGCCCTACCTTAGGCTTGTTGGGGGAACTGTATAAAAACTGGAAAAGACGGACTATAGAGCAGTTGCCCATAGTGAGCAATATACTTTTAAGCTTTGAAAATATAGATTAGAAGCTGATTGGATGCCATGGGAACTGCTCCAGTTTTGATCAATTTCAATCACTGCATATTTGCTGTAAACAGAAACACGCACCTGTCCCAATAGCATAGATTTCTGTTTCAGCTGCTGACTGAACACACATTTCCTGGATGTAATGTAAGCAAATATGTATTTCATTCAGACTGAATAAAGCTAATTAAAATAGATCATACAGCTTCCAATGACACTATCTCGCCTTAAAGGAAGCTAATTAAAACCAGCTGGTTGGCTATTCAGTCAGAAATAGTGAGGAGGAAAATGAATGGCTCTGAGGTAGAAGATTAGCTGCAAGAGCTCCAGGAAGCTGAGCTGAGGTGAGGTGTCTCTTGGAACCATACTTATCTGCTGGTTTCATGTGGTGTAGTACAGGGACAACATGGAGGGGACATGTGAAACATTTTCAGTTATCTCTAGGACTAGCAGTGACATTGTATTATAATGATAGGAGGGTTTCCTGGCATCCCTTTGCTGTTCCCCTTGATAAAATTCCCAGTGAAAACGGAGGTGCTTGTGCTATTATGGTGCCAGAAAAGGTTTATGTCTATCATTGATATATAAAAATGGTAGGAGCTAATTCAAATGGAGTCCATTCAAACATGCAGAGCACATTTAGATCAATGCATGTGTGCAGAGGTGTGTTAGGCAAGTGCGTTGTCATGTGTCAAATTGTGTTATGATGCGCATATTTAATACATGTTTGTACGGTTAACAAGCATTGACCAAGGCCTGTTACTAACACATCAAAATGCATGTTATGTATGTTTTAACCCCTTCATGACTGAGCTTGTTTTTGGTTTCTGTTCGTAAATGACTGACACACTTTTGACATTTTTGCTGTGTGATTCTTCCACGTCAGTAATATACTTTCTTACAAAGTGCACCCACACATATTATATATTGTTTTTTAGAGGACAGATAGGGCTATATATTTATATCACATATGTGTGTCTAACGCCTCACTTAGCACAAATACAAATTAAAAAAAGAGGAAAAAACGTTAAAAAAAACTTTTTTTCCCAGTTTTGATTTGTAGTATTTTTTTTTAACAAAACCAGCACAGCTAAAAAAAAATGCAATACATACATTCATTTATTTGTCCCTTATTTTTAATTTTTTTACACTTCACTATTTTTTTTAATTTATTTACACTTTTTTCACTTTTTTTATACTGACAAATTTTATTTATTTAATTATATCAGGCAGTCATTGTGAATTAATCTCACTATTACTGCTTGATAAATTAATACATTTTTTTACTGCTTGATAAATTAATACATTTTTTTTTTTATTTTTTTATTATCAGGCTGCTTCAAACTTCAGAACAGCCGATAATAAGTTAGTGACACTGATCCTGCAGCAGTTCAGGATTCAGCTGTCAGTGAATGTTTCAGAAAACTTAAACATTCTACTTTCAAGAATAGATACATTATGTGTCTAATACATAACATTTTGTATCTATTCTTGAAAGTCAAAAGATAAAAAAAAAAAAAAGCCAGTATAGCTTGAGAGATATCTCTCGATCTATACGAGCTGTCAGAATGCCGGCATGTGTGTCCGCTCTGCTGTGACTCTCAGACACCCGATATTAAGGTATCGGGTGTCTGAAAAAGGTTAACCCTTTCAGTAATGGATCTCTAGATAGTTAGACATCTATTACTGAAAGGTAACCGCTGATTCTCAGCGGTTAGCAGCCTTCTAGTGCAGCAAATAACTCGTCACGTACAGTGTACGTGACGAGTCATTTGGTCCCTTTGTGGCTGGACGTACAGTGTACGTCTCCCGTCACGAAGGGGTTAATGTGCTGCTTTTTTATTTCTGTGGGTGTCTCAATGTATATAGACCATACTCAGCAGGTTCTATGGTAAAATAACAACATCAAAGCAAACATCAATGGTTAGCAAGAAGTGTTTCTGGTTGGTCAACATAGTCAGGTGACTGTACTGACCAATGAGTGCTCACTATTTGTGTTCTCCAAAATGCTAAGTGCAAGGCTGCAGTTTGCTGTGCGGGTGGTACACTGGCTGTGGCAAGGGAAATGGCGTTTTGCCACATGATTTGTGGGGGTAATTTTATTTTCTCACATTTGGTGAGAAACTGGAATTACCCTTTCAAGTCCAACTAAAAGGACATGTCCATGTACAATGCTGCTTTTGCAATTTCACTGTAGAACAAACCGCAATGTTGCCATTACAGGAAGTGTAAAGCAGTGGTTCTCAACCTGTGTAACCTCAGGACCCACATTTGTCCTTGGTCATTAAGTCACGACCCAAGTGACACTGCAATGGAAGGCACAGCATTAGGGCACTGCACGTTCCCGTGGGGGCGTACGAACTGTGGATGGGACCTGCGTTTGGGGAACCATTCAAATGAATGGCAACTCAACACACCTCCCACACCAGAATGCACAGTAGGTACATTTGTGTGGTACTATGCAATTAACACACTGTTGTAGTGTAAACGGGCCCTCAAAAACACTGACATACATACACAACCACAGACACAATCTCACACACTCAGACATTCTCACACACACATACACACTCCCAAACATTTTAAATTTTTCGTTAAGGTCCACCCAGTCTCCCTACCTTACAAGAACTAGAGTCGATCCCCAGCCTGGGGTCCAGTGTGGGGTGCTGTGCTGTGACAGAGCTCCATTCATATGTGCATTGCTTGCACAGCTCCCTTGGGTGCCCTGTAGAGGTGTCGGGAGCCAGAATGTGATGCCACTCCGGTCCAGGCACCTCTATAGGACATGTGAGGGAGCTGTAATCAATGCTCGTATGTATGGCGCTCCCTCGCGGCCATAGCCCCATCTTATCCCACCTCAAGCTAATACTCGGCACCGGGCAGCATATTTTGAACAGCTGCTTGCCTCAAGAACTGACAATGCTGCGCTAGGGGGAGGCAGAGGACTCGAACGTAATAATCGGCTAACTAATCGATTTTGAAAATAATCGTTAGCTGCAGCTCTAGTCGCGACCCACTTTTTTGGGTCACGACCCACTAGTTGAGAACCGAGGGTGTAAAGATAACAAATCCACCGATTGAATCGACAGGTACAAAACCATGTCACAGGAGGCCCAGAAAACAATATAAAAACAGACTGACCACATATGTAAATATTTATTGTTATTACTACTTTGTGTTCTATTGGGGAGCAATATTTCCTCACACAGATGACTTCTTGCCCAGAATTCCCACAGATTACTGCTTTGCTTTACTATAGATGGCTGCAAACTTAAAGCTGCACTCTGGGTAAAATCAAACATTACCTTTTGAAATGCAGCTTCCCGCGTGCTGCAAGGGTTAAATGTTTGTTTTCATTTAGGGGAACAATATAAAGCAGTTTTACTTCCCTTGCCCTGCAGCCAACTTTCTCTGCTTCTCCCCAATGCTTTGGGTTGTGGACAAGCCCTCCGCATCCTCCCTTGCAATGCAGAACTGCTGGTGCTGCACCGTATATGTGCTTGCGACCCACATAGCAGTGATGAGAAGCAGTTTCAGGAGGAACGGCTATGCAGCTGGGAGGAAGTCTGGCATTAAAACTGCTTTTTATGGTTCCAACAGACTGGGGGATGGGCAAATTCAGGTCCTACAGCTGTGGTGAAACTACAAATCCCATCATGCATCTGTCTCTGGGAGTCGTGGCTGTGAGAATCATGCAAAGCCTCATGGGGATTTGTAGTTCTACAAAAGCTGGAGGGCCAGAGTTTGCCCACCACGGCCCAAGACAAAACAAGCATTTAACCCTTGTAGTGTAGAGAGCCCCAATGCAAGGGTAATGTTTGATTCTACCCAGCGTTTAGCTTTAAAATGATTGGCGACCTAGCAAAGTCAGACAAATGTAAAAAAAACCCCTCTGCTTTATTTTATAGGTGTTGAAATATTTACATATGTATCTTATAAGTGTTTGTACTAGTAACGCTATAGCTTGAAGAGCAATGTGGGAATCCAGTATTTAGGCCTCTGTCCACACTATTGTGCTGCGGTAGCATGCTTTGGTGTGATGCATGACAACTTAATTCTGAATGGTGCCCCAATTCTCAGTGCACTACACTTCTCAAATTGCTGCATGCACATTTTTTGTCACATTATGCAGTCCATTACAATGAATTGGCTTCCTTAATGCAATGCACAGTAAAGCAGTAACATTAAAGTAACAGACCTGTGCTAACACAACAGTGTGAATGCGCCATTGAGAGACTCCAGACCATCCGCAACTCTTTCCAACTACCCAATCCCCCCCCACCTACCCTCAACATACAGTATGTCATCAGTGTGTTTTTGCTACAAGACAAAAATATCTCTAAAAATTCACATTTTCTACTAACCAGCAGAAAAACTCTGATGGCAAAGGGGTGAGAGGTGGAGAAGAGAAGTCTGGGCAGCCTAAAAGTCTCAGTGTGGGATTTTGTGGTAGAATTACAGTGCTGATATCTTTGCTTAGGAGACTTAAATACTGCAGAAGAGAGCAATTATTTAACTCTTGAAAGAGTAACCAAACATTTTAAATCAGCATGTAAAGCCTCCATATGAGTAAAACACACACAGCAGGAGGTGTACAGTACATATATATATTTTTTTTAAAGTCGCTGTCTGGATTAAGATCTCTCAAACTCTCCAAGCATCCTTGAGGGTCATCTCATCCTGGTTGATTACTTAAGGAACATATTCCTTAGCTGGGCTCCCCCCGCCTTCTTATGTAAGGGCTTACTCAACAAGGAGTGTGGCGACGTCTTGGGCAGACTTTTCGAAGGTGTCTATGGAGGATATCTTTGAACACCTTAACCACTACGTCATGGATGTGGCTGTCTCTTCTTCATCCTTCGGGACTTGGGTTCTCTCTTCAGCAATGGCTTCTAAATCACACTGTCCCTTTTGCAGTTGTTGATTATCTGATGTCTTTTATTGACCTTTATCTTTCCTTGTGGTTTTCTAGATGTCAACATTGACGTGAGTATACTGACATGAAGTGGTCAGGAATATTGGAACACTGTTATTAAATACTATAATTTTCCTTTACTGGCCTATCTTCATGTAAGCATGCCCAGTGGTGTCTGGCACATGCTGAGGACTAAACGCAGGGCGAGTTTTGTTGCTCTTTTTTTTTTTTATAGGCTATGTAGGGGTGGTCCTTTGACCTCCTATCAGGGGAAGAGGAGCTAACCTGTGAATATGATGATGTGAAGATGGGCCAGGAAAGGAAAACTACGGCAAGTATTTGATAGCAATTTTCCATAATCTTCTGTATAATATGCAGGAGTGTGGAATTCTTATCGCCCGACGCCCGGCACATGTAGTTCCGGGCAAGTGTTTTTTTCACTATTTTAGCCCTGCTACGGATAAGTAGCAGGGCTGTTTTTTTTTCTTAAATGAGCGCCAAGAGCGGCGCTGCGAGCGGGAGGTGGGGACGGAGCGCCGAGAACTGGGGACAGAGCGCTGAGAACTGGGGAGGGCGTGGAGCCGTGACAGAGCGGAGGGCGTGGAGCCATGACGGAGCGGGGGGCGTGGAGCCGTGACAAAGCCGGACGGTGGAGCTGTGACAGGCTCTGTCACCTCCATCAGCCTCTGTCCCCGGCGGTCGCTGCTCGTTCCGGTCACAGGAGTTCTAGCACTCTAGCTGTGCTAGATTTCCGGTGACAGGGTCAATAAAGAGTACCTGTCACCTCCAAATGCTATCACACAGGGGATTATTATTCCCTGTGTGATAGCAATACAGTTAAGTTTTGAAAAAAATAGTTAAAAAGAAAAAGTAAAAAATGATAATTAAAAATGTAACTAAATAAAAATGTAAAAAATAAAAAGGCGATTATGTAAAAATAATTAAAACAAATGAAACATTTTTACAAAGTAAATAAAAATATAAAAATGAAAACCAGCCCCGCTGCCCCCATCTGCATGCGAATAAACGCGCAGTGTTTTCAACTGCAATCGCGTGCAACCGCTCGGGCAGGGCGGTATTGCAGCAGGAAAACACGCAATCTGCCTGGCATGACTGGGGTGCCATTAGAAAATAATGGCACTGCCAGCGCGATCGGCA
>NW_017307061.1:537958-588452 GCF_000935625.1 Nanorana parkeri | reverse complement strand
CTTTTTTTTTTTTATAGGCTATGTAGGGGTGGTCCTTTGACCTCCTATCAGGGGAAGAGGAGCTAACCTGTGAATATGATGATGTGAAGATGGGCCAGGAAAGGAAAACTACGGCAAGTATTTGATAGCAATTTTCCATAATCTTCTGTATAATATGCAGGAGTGTGGAATTCTTATCGCCCGACGCCCGGCACATGTAGTTCCGGGCAAGTGTTTTTTTCACTATTTTAGCCCTGCTACGGATAAGTAGCAGGGCTGTTTTTTTTTCTTAAATGAGCGCCAAGAGCGGCGCTGCGAGCGGGAGGTGGGGACGGAGCGCCGAGAACTGGGGACAGAGCGCTGAGAACTGGGGAGGGCGTGGAGCCGTGACAGAGCGGAGGGCGTGGAGCCATGACGGAGCGGGGGGCGTGGAGCCGTGACAAAGCCGGACGGTGGAGCTGTGACAGGCTCTGTCACCTCCCCCAGCCACTGTCCCCGGCGGTCGCTGCTCGTTCCGGTCACAGGAGTTCTAGCACTCTAGCTGTGCTAGATTTCCGGTGACAGGGTCAATAAAGAGTACCTGTCACCTCCAAATGCTATCACACAGGGGATTATTATTCCCTGTGTGATAGCAATACAGTTAAGTTTTGAAAAAAATAGTTAAAAAGAAAAAGTAAAAAATGATAATTAAAAATGTAACTAAATAAAAATGTAAAAAATAAAAAGGCGATTATGTAAAAATAATTAAAACAAATGAAACATTTTTACAAAGTAAATAAAAATATAAAAATGAAAACCAGCCCCGCTGCCCCCATCTGCATGCGAATAAACGCGCAGTGTTTTCAACTGCAATCGCGTGCAACCGCTCGGGCAGGGCGGTATTGCAGCAGGAAAACACGCAATCTGCCTGGCATGACTGGGGTGCCATTAGAAAATAATGGCACTGCCAGCGCGATCGGCACGGGTGTGCGATCCGTGACTGCCCGGTCATCGTGCACGAAACCAAACGGATGGCTGGGTGGTCACGGAATCGCACACCACCGCCGATCGTGCGGTCAGTGCCATTATTTTCTAATGGCATCCAAGTCGTATTGCACGTTTTCCTGCTGCAATACCGCCCGAGCGATCCCACATGATCACGGTTGAAAACACTGCGCTGTGCATGTCGTGAAAATAGGTGCATCTACCTTTTTTTCAGCGATTTGCCATGCAGATGTAACCCCATACATGCGGATGCAACTGCACACGATCGCACGTCCTGGGAATCCCCAAGTCTGCACCAACCCTAAAGGGTATATTCACTTTCCCAAGTAATTTTGGAAAATGGAATTACCCGCACAAATCTCCCTCCCACTATACCTTTCGGCGAACGGTCCTTCCCATCCACCAGTACGGGTGTACTATCTGTACCTGTTCCATGTATTCTGAATATTGCTCGCAAATTGCAAGCACTAGTTGGTCAACGCAGTCACCTGACGGCACTGACCAATGAGAAGTGCTTCTTAGCACTACTAAATACGATTTTGGTTAAAATTATTTTTTTTGTATCAGGACAAGTAGATTGTCATGAGGGACAAGTAGATTCGGCCCCTGCTTTAGTGCTTGGACAAGTAGTTTTTTCAAAAATTTCCACACCCCTGAATATAGTAGTTGCGCTACTGCTTATCAAATCTATGTTTTCAGTAAAAAATACATTAAAATCTAAAATCTAATAGGCAGAGCATTAAAAACCTTTACAGCTCATCAATTTAGATGAAGGGGTAGCACAGTGCTTGCAGCACTGAGGGTCCCCGGTTCAAATCCTGGTCAGGACACTATCTGCAAGGAGTTTGCATGCTCTCCCTGTGTTCCAACACCCCAAAGACATGCTGAAAAGTTAATTGGGTCTAAATCAGCCCTGTATGTGTGCATGTGAGAGAGGGACCCTAGATGCGTAAGCTCGTTGAGGGCAGGGACTGATGTGAATGAGCAACTATGCAAATCGCTGCGTAAATTGTTGGTGATATAAAAATACCTGAAATAAATATTTGAAGGCCCCTTTATTCAGCCACCTTTCCTTACTCATAGATGTGATCGCATTCTGTTACACAGCCAAGAGATGCCTAAACAAATTTTCAGGATTCCCTCCAGCACAGGTGCCGGTCTGTGATCCAGCACAGACTCCTTGTGTCCGAAGGTGCATACTCACGGCTGCGTGCATTCACCTCCACTGTATCTCTCCTCTTCTCCCTGCCAATGATCACCACTGCACATGCGCCCGCACTCATCCTCCTGCATGGCAGCTCAAGAAGCTGGATTTTACAGCCGGGAGCGAATGGCAGAGACAGAGGTAAGTTTTTACCTATTTGGCAACTTTTTTATTGTCAAAATGTTTTTGCATATATCTACTGTTTGCTAGCAGTAAATATGTGTAAAAAAAATTTGACTTTAATTCTACTTTAAATTCTTAGAGCAGACTTCACACATATTTTCAACATGCAGACCAATAATATTTATGGTAGCATTTGCAGATGCTATTGTCCTGCTTTGGAATTGTGTTGGGCAACGCTGACACTTCAACACACTTTAAAGCTGGCAGTTAAACTTTCAACCACCATATTGAGAGGCTGTGCCAATGGGTACCATCTACCCTTATGGGGTTTTTTTTGTTTATTTTACGTTACTCTAATTACCTACTTTTTCCTTAAAAGAGAGACAGCAAACAGCTAATTTTATTGGTGAGTATTTGATGCATTCATAATACTTTCTTATGTCTGTGCTCACCCGTTCTGCTAAATCATACTGACTGACAACACCACCACTAAATTCGAACAGTGTGTGCCGCGTCCAGCACCCTTCTGGTCGGCATCCCTCAGTCAGCTGATTGAAGAAGCTGGCTGGAAAATGTTCGTACCATAGGAGCCTGCAACCAATGAGCTGCCCGCTCTCAGGTATTTTGACAGTGGACGCTGTCATAAAAACACTGCAAATAGCGGGATTCCTTGATCAACACACTAAGTGTTGATAGAAGAATCTTCTCTTTTTTTCTCATTCAGCCTGTGGGTTGAATGAGAAAAATAGATCAGTGTATGGCCAGCTTTTTTCACCTTGGTCCTTGGAGTTGACAGCACACCTGAGAAAGGGTTCACCAATCAGAAACAAAACCGAGCATATCATGTGTGGGGTAACCTCATTCAATGGTTTACAGTAAGTGATGTGAGCTTTTCCAGGTGAGGAACCCTTTGGTTATAAAGAGAATGGTGGGAACCCTTCTCTATTACACCTGCAGCATCTCCGCTGTATCAGTCAGAAGTAAAGCAAAGGCAGTGACCTTATTAAAATTCAGCACACAGTGTTATTTGATGTTGCTGAATGTGTTATCTGAATCCTTGTTTAATGTGTATTGTCTTTCTGGATAATAGAGACGTAGTAGATTGACCACAAAAAAGATCAAGTGGCCCATCAAGTCTGCCCCCTTTTTTTTTTTTTTATTATACTTTTGACTTAAGGTGGCCATACATTGTACGATTTTCATTTGAAATTTTTTGTTTCTGGCACGAGCCCTCGTTCAATTATACTAGACTTGTCCGTCAAGCATGGTCAAATGTTAATTTTTTGCTTAACGAAAACCCCACTGATTCATCAATTGTCGTTTGGTCAGAAAATTTTTTTACAACCTGACCGATCGATAAAATTCGATCACAATATCAAAAACAAAAATCGGTGATGTACCATCAACTGTTCGATTTTCGTTTGAAAGGCCATTCAAAAATCGTACAATGTATGGCCATCTTTACTCACTACCGCTGCTGAAAGTCTGTTGCAGCATAAACTGCCCTTTTGGTAAAATAACACTTTCTAGACTTTTTACACTTAGACTAAATTGGTGCTAAAAAGGGACCAAAATTTCCTTTTGAAAATGCCAAGCATTAAAAATCAAATATGAACTTGTGGTGGAGACTCCAGGTGAATGTTTTTTATCATGCAATACACAAACATGGACCATTATTTTCAGGAAACTTGCCCTGGCAAGTGCATGCCATCACTGGATTGTGTGCATGTAGACCAAAAAGTAGTTACGCATTAGTAGAATAATGCATTGCTGTGCTATTCATTTTAAATACCACTCGGGGCACTATTTCAGTAGAGGGCAACACACCCGCACATCCCGTGCTGCACTGTCATGGAGGTTTTGTGGAACGAGAATTGCCACTTAACATATCTATGAAAGTTTTCAGTCATCCAGGTCCTAGCATAACTGGAGGTAATGCATCAAACTCAGCTGGATCTGTGGTTTAAATTTGACAAACGTATATCCACTTATCCAAGCTGCATTCAGTTTGTTTGGGAATTTGATGGCATCTCTAAACTGGGACTATGCAAACCAACTTTGCAAACCAGATTGTAAGGCAAGGTGTATTATAATGTTGTAGCTACCCAAAGCAGTAACAAAATCTAGAAAGGACAAAAGACTGACTGCAGAGTTAACACTAACATGGTAATCCCATATACAGGTGAAACTCTTTAATGAATAATTAGAATAGCGTGCAAAAGTAATTGCAGTAAGTGCTGCAAAAGGGGCCCAAACCAAGTACTGAGTACATATGCATGCTTGTACTTTTCAGAGGTCCGATATTGTTCTATGTACAATCCTTGTTTTATTGATTGCATGTAATAATCTACTTTTTTGAGGTTGTGGATTTGGGGTTCTTGGGGTTTTCATGAGCTGTAAGCCATAATCATCCCAATTATGACAAATCACGGCTTGAATTATCTTGCTTTGCATGTAATGAGTCTATCTCCTATATTAGTTTCACCTTTTAAGTTGCATTAGTGAAATAAATGAACTTTGCACGATATTCTAATTATTCGAGTTTCACCTGCATAGCTGGTTAAGAAAAAGGAACATTTTCAACAAATGTTCAAATCCCAGAAACACAATTGAATAGAAGTTCACAGACCTATAAACAGCACTAGGTTTTACTAACTCGCTTGCGCAGTACAATGCAGTAAAGTGCAACATAAAATAAAAATCACTAATAATTACATATAACGGGTATCTAAATGCAATACATATAGCGTGTTAAGTGCAAGCACTAATAAAAATGACCCCTTTCTTATGTGATATTATACAATACACAAGTGCAGCACATCTGTGCTACAACCACAAAGTCCAAATGCTCACGCCTTGTGTCAGTGTACAACAATCCTTTATGAATGCACACTCCTTGTGTCTGTGCAGAGTGATTCTTCACATCTTTCAGCCAAGCAAAACAATCCTGGGCAAATACAACCTAGCTGTTTACTTCCACTCCACCCTTAATACCTTTATAAAGTGACCTTATGTTAAGTAAGGTAATGCAAGCTTTTTTCCACTACAGTGGTTAATGTATACCACAGCTCCATGTCCACTTTCAGTAACTAATAGAAAACATAGCTCAAAGGACAATATATATAAAAAATTAATAGTACTAGTCCATTAAAAAAATGTTTAAACTCATTAAAAACTCATATTACTGTGTGATATTGCTTAAAGTGCAACTGAAGCCTAAAACCTTTATTTTTTTCGTTTTTGGAAAGTGGAGTGGAGAGGGATTAGAAAATATTTGTTGCTGTCTATGTCCCTTTTTGGGGGTGATTTACTAACCTAAACACACCAGGTGCGTGTGATTTTTCACACAGCAAAACGTATTTATCAACCAAAAAGTATCTAAAAGCATATTTCCACTAATGCCATATATGGTAAAATCATGCACATGATGCATATATAATGCTGCTTCACAGTTTAGACAAATATGGTTAGCTCATGCATTTACATTCCTGCATTCATCAACGCAAGCAACACAACATAGAGCTAATTTACACAACATCACCTTGCAATTCATGCTTGGCTTTGCACAACACACCTGCTGGGTGTGTGCACACTACAAAGGTGTTTAGATTCCACCCATAGATCATGCTGGGAGGGAACACACTACAGGAGGTGTATACATGTTCGTGGTGTGTTTATAAGGTTAGTAAATCAACCCCTTTCTCTCTCTGTTCACCCTGCTGATCGTTACCACTAAAACTGAAAGAGATTCAAAATTTTGAGCTGTTATCAGAACAGTAATAGATGGTAAATCTTCCTGTAGGGACACCAGCTCTGGTAACCCTGCTGATCACCAGGGATTTACTCTCATCCTGTTGCCACCTCTGCACCCTGCTGAAGCTGATCTAGCATAGACTAAGTGGTGGGGATTTGACTGCTGTGAACCCAGAAGTGCTCAGAGCTGAGCGCAGCCAGGTTCATAGGCAAGATCCAACGAAAGGATGTTCACTGAGCTCCCAAACTCTCTCTCTCTCTCTCCTGACACCTGCTTTAGATGTCCCAGACAGGAAGTGTCATCTCCCCAATAGGACACAGATGACAAAAAAACCTGACTAGGGTTATAACCCTTCCTTTCTCTATCCAAAAGTTAAAAAAATACATTTTGGCTTTAGTTGCACTTTAAACAAGATCTTTGAGTACAATTGCGATAAGATACAGGCAGGGACACCGTTGCTGTTAGTACCCCAAGATGTGTGTCCTAACTCCTCCTAATGATGTTACCTTTACTCTGCCCTATGTGGAGTCCATTGACTTTATCAGGGGCACGAAGTAGATGATGTTTACTTCCTTTTTCAGTCCGCAGTGTTTACAGTTTCCATGGTAACCCATCCTAAACCCACTGGGGGTTACACTAGCTATCATTTCTCATTGATGTTACTGCCTGAATAGGTACATAGAAAACAACAGCAGCACAAAGGAACATGCATACATTTTTGGTAATATTAAGGAAAATGTGTACTAAGCGATTTATGGAGTCTTTCATTGCTGACCTCCTTAAGCAAATGGATGCCATGCTAATCCGGTGGCTCCTGAAGGTCATGCCTACATTGTCAACTATCCTTTTAAGGCCTATGGACATCCTCAAATACAATACTGTCACCTGCCACAGAGACACGGTGCAGAACCAGGCATGATAAATCAGTAACTGTTAAATTATTAGCTGCAGGGAGATACCAAGCAATACTTCCAGTTTTTTCCTAAATCCAGTATATGGTAGTACACTAGATTCCAGCTCGAGATATTGCTCAAATATTGGTTCTCTTTCACTACCTCCCGGCCGGCCGGCCGGGTGCTTCTTGGATGTAACTGGGCGTGTATACACGTCCTGTTAGTCCCGCCCACTTGTGCGCGCCACGCGCGAAAGACACATCATTTAAAAACCAGCAGCGATGCTTGTATGGGGTCCCGGTATGTGCGCTCCCCCCCTCCCGCTGTCATGCTGATCCCGGGCTCCGTTGTGCCCGGTGCGAGCCCGGGACCAGTATAGTGGCTCTCTGACAGGTGATTAGAGGGAGGTCTGTTCACGATCTCCCTCCGGTCCCCTCTCCGCTGTCAGAATGCAGAAGTGGTGTATATTACAACACTTCCACATTCTCGTGTCACTCTCCAGCTTCAGATGCTGGAGAGAAGCTGATGAAGCAGATCTCTGCTTCATCAGCTTCTTCACGGGGGTCTTGGAGACCCCTGATGTCTCCATAAAGAGGACCTCAGAAGAAGAAAATGTCACCAGCACACCACAGCAGTAAATCAATAATCCATTTAATGGCACATTGCCATTCAATGCAAGCGCTTTCGGGGCCTCAGGGGGTCCCCTTCATCAGGCTCATTCTGATGAGCCATTAAATGTGCAATTAAATGGATTATTGGTTTACTGCTGTGGTGTGCTGGTGACATTATTTTCTTCTGTGGTATGCATGGTGCCGTCCCTGGTCACTACGAGCACCCACCCATATGGGTTTCCTCTGGTAAGGAGTGCAGCAAGACCTCTGGTTCTTCATAAAGAGGACCTGTCACTTCTTTTGCTATCACATATAGGGGTTTCTTAGCCCCCTCTGTGATAGCAATAAAGTTAAGTGGAAAAAAAAATAGGAAAAAAATTTAAAGTTTCCCCCCAATTTTTTTCCCCCACCCCTACATACACGCATGTAAACATGCGTCAGGTGCACATACCTGCGTTAACTATGATTACGCCGCACATGTTACATATCGCCGTGAACGTCGCAGTGAGAGCAATAATTTTAGGGCCATCAATCACTGATAACACGAAACTGATGAGCTGTAAAAGCTTTTAAAGCATCGCCTGTTGCCAATTTTGGGTATGCTAGTTTTTTGCGAGTGCGTGCAATTGTTAAGCTTGACATGTTTGGTGTCTATTTACCTGACATGACCCCGACTTTTATATTTTACCAAAAAAGTGGGTAATATTAGTTGTTTTATAACATAATGTAAAAAAAACCCTTTTGTTTTTTTTTTCAAAATGATCAGTAATTTCTCCTGAATATAGTAAAAAATAAAACCCCCAGTGGTGATTAAATACCACCAAAAGAAATCTCTATCTGTCCCCAAAAAATGGTCTAAAATTCATTTCAGTACAGCGTTGCATGACGGAATAAATGTCAGTCAAAGTACCGCAGCGCTGAATACTGAAAAATGGCCTGACCAGGAAGGGGGGTCTAAACACCTGGTCTTCAAGCGGTTAAAAGGAATAATCCTACTTCTCTGATATCTGCAGCAATACATCTAGACTGCTTCTTCACCAAAACAACCCTCTAGAACTGTTCTTATCAAAATAATAATAAAAGTAGCAGATATTACAATAAATGCAGTAAAAAGATGACTTCTATTGTCTAGTAGTTGCCTCTAACTATTTTGTGACCACAATAAAAAGACTCCTATGAATGCTGTAATCTCTGGGCAGTTTTATCAGGAGGGAGAACTGCCTGTCATTTTTGCAATATGCATCTATAAATGTAGGAAGAATATGTGAATAGAGGAATGTGGAAACTGCCATTGCAGGATTGGCTTTACAAAGTGCAGAATATGCCTTCAGTGCCTGTAGAGTCGCTGACCTGGAAGAACCATGCTACAGGCAAGTGTTCACTTTTATTTAGACTTTGCAAACTTTCCTGGCACAGACCCTGGTCTGGAGCATGCTTGCTCCAGATCTGTGTTTGACTACTAAGTGAAGCCAGGATCGGGATGACATTCCCGGAGAACTTTTAAACAAATGCAGAAGACAAAAATGACTGCATAAATATTTGTCTCCACAGGTTTCCATTTTAACCCTTTTTGCTGCTTTTTTTTGAAAGCGTGGATGGTGGTGGGGAGGCACAGTCCCCAGCATGTAAAAGTGATCAAGCAGCTTTACAGTCACCAGAATTGAAAGTGACAGCTGGCCGAGCCCTGCGGAAGGAGAACGCTGTGTTTGTGGGGTTTTTTTTGGGGGGGGGGGGGGCCCAAAAAAAAAAATCTTGCACCAGGGCCCTTTGTTCCTTAGCTCCGCCACTGACCAGAATCACTTCTAATTTATAGCTGACAGCCAGGGGTTAAATAGTAAACAAACTCCTGATTGCTTTAGCAGCTTGGAGTTTCTTTACATGGTGGTATGCCTGCTGCTTTAATAGTTATGGCAGGAGCAGCCAAAGGTTTAAAGTGTATCTAAGGTCAAAACTTTTTTTTTTGCTTTGATTAGAGAGGCAAGAGGTTAGAACCCCTTGTCAGAATTTTAATGCTGTCTATAACCCTGCTAAGGAGAATCAGCTTCTCTCTTTTTATTTGCTGGGGGACACTATCTCTTGGCCTGAAAAAGAGGGCAAATCCAACATTTTGATAACGGAGTAGGAATAACTTCCTTTACATTTATTTTTGTGTTTGCAGGACAAAAAGTAAATGCGATCTCGTAATTGAAACACATATGGCAAAAAAAACGCAGCTTTTATTTAAACCATTCTATACTCTAAACCTTTTTAAGTCATGGCACCCTTTAAGGATATGCATAATCTCCATGCACTGCACTTTAAAAAAGAACAAATGACATGTTGCCCCTCAAGTCCATTCCAGACCCTTATCCGAAAAAGAGGGGTGGTATGGGCTTTAAGGGTGGACTCCAGTTATACTCAACCGAGCTAGGATACTGGCTGGCTCCTAAACCGGTTCCTTTAGCTTGTCTCCTCCTCTCCAGGGATGGAATGTCCCTGAATGGACTGGTCTAGGAGCCAGCCAGGATCATGATTCACATAATGATAACTGTGATTTTTAGCTCCCTAGACAAAATGAGCACTTATCCCTTGCAGTGCGGGGGTAGCCCTACAGTAAGTGTTAATATTTGCACTGAGTTGTTCTTTAAATTGCACTTCATATAACGCTCTATGCTCAGCAGTGTGTTGCAATGGGCTATATTGTGATAAAATGTATGCTTACACATACAACACAATGCACAAAAACACACGCGTTGGCATAAACAGGCCATATACAAATGGCACCTGTAGGCATGAATGGAAATCTGTTTAGCCTGAGCGGGAACCTTTACTTGCTATAGGGCCTGCTGGCTTTCACATTTGCAGAGAAGGACTCCAGTATCGCACAAGGCTGCCCTAAATGCCGGTCCGCATCAGACATCGCTTTACAGGGCAGCCTTACAAAGTGCTCTGCATTTGCGGAAGCTAGCGGTTCCTGTAGGCGCCGCTGGTCCTGGAGCAGGAGGGTGCATTTTGTGCTATTGCCAGTGTATCTTGACACAACACTGGGAATTAGGCAGAGTAGGTACCTGTACGGCGCCCCCCCTATGGAGAGTGCCTGCAGGCATGTGTCTACTCTGCCTAATGGTAAATTCTGCCCTGTAAACAGAGCAAGTCCAAAGCCTTGTCTTTGTGTTGGGACTGCATGGACAATGCCGCCCAAGCACAGCCCAACATGTTCTTGTGTTTTTTTCTTTCTGGTTTTGCAGACATTCATGTAGCGTATCTTCCAGTAACAAAAAAAGTTAAATGTTAATGTAAGAGTGTTATATAATGTAGAAAAGACTAATTCAAGATTTCATTGGTTAGATTTCCCCACTGATTCCTTTGTAATGCTGAACACATGTGAATGCTGAGGTGTGGTTAGCTGAGTGAGGAATTAGTCATCCAAAATTCCTTTAGAAGCTGGAGTCCATTCAAAAGAAAAATAACACATGGCTAATTTACATATAAAACCTCTTTACCAAATGATACACTACTACTCACAAAAGAAAAACATGGTGTTGTATATTTGTATATTTTGTTATAAATATATTAACAACAAGATTAGCTGTCTAGTAAACAACCAGCTGCTTTTATCAGGTCTTCTCTAGGTGGGCATGTCTACAAACTAGACGGAATATGTATATATAAGCCAAACTTGTTCAAGTACATTATGGTTCTATTTTCAGAAGTGGTCTTGAGGTTGTAGTAGTAGTTACACATGGTACATGTCAAGTATACATAACTCTTCCAGTGCCAGAAATAACCTCTCACTAAAATGACAAAGTATATTTTTGGCACAGGTTTAGCTACTAGTAGCTTTTTTTTTTCCCCTTCAAGTTGCTGCATCACATAGTTCCCATCACATATGATTATTGTGTTCATCCAGAAGCATTGGCTATATAAAAAAAGGCATGGAAATAGGCCATCCAATACTGTCCTTTAAAGGATTATGATATAATATAACTCCTGTGATGGCTGAAGCTAGGGTGGGAAAAATATCCAGTCCAACAACTTTTCAGTATTTAAAAGACCATTATTGAGAAAATATTGTGTTCTGATAATTGAATATGGTTAATACATTATTTGTAATTATACTATACAGTATGTTCTTTTTAAAATATCACATGTTGATCGTTGGCTCAACATTTATGGGGAGACCAAGTTACCCAGCAATAGTGACGGTGGCAGACGTTAGTGCTTCCAACACATACCCTTTATTCCTATGTTTTTATATCTTCTTTTAGAAATGAATTTTTTTTTTAAATTTGCTGCAGCAGTTCTGCAAGCCTCCTGGTAGTGTTATAGAATGTTCAATCCCCATGTCACTGTTACGTTAGCTTAACTGCTTGATCTGCATGTAAATTTACCACAAAAACAAAAGAATTGGCATATTGAACACTGTCACTGCATGTAGTAACTGCATACATTTGTCAGAATACAATACTTTTAGCAATTATGTTTTGTTTTGTTTTTTACTTTGTCTTTTTAAACAACTTTAGACTCCATTCATATAGCTATAATAAGCATTATTTGCTATAAACATGGATACAATGAAGGCTGAAAACTACAGTCCCTGGCTAAAATAATGATCACTATGTCAGATAACATGTTACTGCTTGTGCACTTGATCATTATATATAGTCTGGTAGATGTCAGATTGGTTCATGGACAGTTGCATTTGGCATCCTGCAATAGAGTGGTGTTGTGTTAAAGAATGCACACTCTTTCTTGACTCACCAGTCCATCGCAGTTGCTAATGGCCACAGTTGCTCCAGGCATATCCGTAATGTCTCCAGTATATACACAACCAGAATGAATGGACTCTTGAGAAATTTCTTGGAAATCCTCCTGCCATTCTATGGTGGCCTCATGTGAAACTAAATGTCGTTTTGGTTTCAGGCGAAGATGCAGCTGTGTGCCAAAGACGGTGACATTAAAATACAAGGAACTATCATCTGACGTAGCTCTTTTTGGATCGGGGATACTTCGGGCCACCCTCTGCCCAGGGTGCTTTAAGGTCAGCCCACCTCTTCTACTTCCTGTTGCTGACACCACGTGGGAAAGATATTGTCCCAAATGGTCTGTACTGAATGGTACAATCACACCATATTCACTAACCTTTCCAGCGATCCGTTCTATGGGAAACAAACAAAAGCTTCATAAGGTTTTAGAAAATTTGCATACATTTTGTTAAATGCTATAAAACAAGCTTACTTTTGGGCTTTCTAAAATTGGCAATGGAGTCATCTTAATAATTAAGCTGTAGCCCAGCTCATGCAACAAGCACTTCAGCCTTCATGCATGGGCATATTGCTCTTTTTTGTAAGAAATGTAATAGGTCTTCTGAAGCGGAACAGTGGCTAAGAACATTTGCACAAAATATCTCAATACTGTTAAATATTGACCTTAGATTGAGTTGTAAGAAATATGTACAGCTTTCCCAGCTGCATACGCATTACACTTTCCCCACCAGGGGGACGAGTAAAGCCTTGACTTGTAGCTCCATCTTGATGGAGCAAGGTTATTGACACCTGTCAAAACAAACACACCTATGAATTAATGCACAAGTAACACTGAATACATGAGTTGGACATCCAAGGTGATATACCCTGGTGGTAAAATGCCATACCACTATATCTGATAATTTACACATACTTGATGTGTAGATTCATGGTGCCATTAGCCCTACAGCTTAAAGTCAAAATTAAAAAATCTAGCTCAATGTATTCCAATCTCCGATATTTGTATTAAACTGCCTTAACCTTATCTGCAAGTATGGCTATTTTAGGAATGTTCATGTTCTAAACTCAAAGCACTTTAGCTCCTGTTTTAACTCCAGAAACATTAATGCCGGTTGATATCTGAACACTGTGCACTCGCTTCTACTGACAGGCAGAGTTATTAAGCTGTGTCAGTGTAATGAAGTTTAATGTTTCCCTTTTAGTAAGTTGTGTGCCAGATAAATCATTCTGACTGATTAAAAAAATTAGACATGCGTAGTATACAATCATAAGTACAACAAAACAAGTGTAATGGCATGCAATTAGAAAATCACACTTTTAGTAATTGATCAGTCTCTTCTGTATCACTTCTATGTTCTTTATAAGCCAGTATGTATGCTTTACTATATGTGTAGATACTTGTCAATACCTGCCACCTAAAGTATGAATTGCTGTACTTAAAACAATAGGCTTAAATACAGTGGTAGCAGCACTAAATCAAGCCATACCTTTTGCAATAAATGAATCCACAGTCATCCAACAGAAAGATGTGAAAATGCAAGTAGCAATCCCATATATGTAGAGAAAATCCATTGGATATTACTTAAAAGTGAGTTTGTACAGTTTTCCTGAGCAAGATGAAGTCGAAATGAAAGAGTATCCAGTAAGTGAGGTTGTTGAGTAGGTTTTTTTCTTCTTCTATGGAGATTTCCTACTTTGCTTGCTTAGCAGGGCATTTAGAGCGAGAGAAGGATCTTGCAGGATTTTGCACAGCCAGCCAGGCGTTTAACAATCTGCTCTCCTCCTGTTGCAGTACAGCAGATTGACAGATCAGGAGAGGCACACTCTAGAGTGGTGGGGGAGAAAGCTACACAGGATTTGATACAGTCTATTTGGACCTTTTGTGAACTGTGTACATCCAGGAGAAGCCCCATCCATTTAGGAAGGCAAAAGAAAGAGGGGAGGAGGAGAAAAAGAGTGGAAAAGGGAGGGAGGTCTGGATAGCCAGAGTACATTGCAGCTCCCAGCCAGTGTTGCAAGTACTGACGTCATCTGTAACATTGTAGTACAGACACACCCAGGGTTCCCTCTGTCCCTCCTCTGGACACAGAGGGTCTCCCAAATCTGTGACATGTGAAACTGTACTGTGCCTGAGACCGCTGAGAGAAGAAAAAAAACAGAATGAGTCTATATGCATTACCTACAATGTGAATAATAGGATCAGTGTTCCTAGTAGGAAAAATACACAGACAAGGACGAAAAGTAGTTTAAATGATTCCCAGTTATTATTGCCCCGGTGTTGAATTTCAGGTCTAGCCCTTCCTTATGAATTGATAATACATGAGTAAATCCTTTTTTAGTTTTATTTATTTTCTATAATTTGTTATTGGTGTGTTCAGCGATCATTCTAGCTCAAGCAGCATACTTGTTTTAGACCTATAAATAACAATAATATAAATTAGGGTTGTTACTGATTATAATTTTCGTGTTCGATTAATCAAAATGTTTTTAAATCGATTAATTACGATTAATTATAACGCACATACATATCCAACTACATTGGCCTATACACATACAGCACAGCAATGAAGTAATAAAATGAACTAGGATCACACTAATCCAGCGCGTTATTAATCTCACGTGCCCCACTCAATATGGCCGCAGCTTGAGCGGGGCAACTCAGATTAATAACGTACTGGAGTACTGTGATCCTAGCTCATTTTAATACTTCGTTGTTGTGCTGTATGTGTATAGGGCAATGCCTTGGCTGGCGCTCGTGCAGAATAACTTTCTTGGGCAAACCTCTTTGTTCCAAGTAAACCGGAAGTCAGGCGGTCCGAAAACTCCATAAGTTGGAACTTTCGATCGAACACCGGCCCAAGTGGCTCCGTCGGCTAACGAAGGGAAGGGGGAGGAGTCCGGTGACGTCACAAACATCCATGTCACCGGACTCCTCCCCCCCTTCTCTTCGTTAGCTGACGGAGCCACTTGGGGAAGGGGGAGGAGTTCGGTACCGTCGATGTCCGTGACGTCACCCGATCTCTGACGGAAGACCCGGAAGCCGGCGGAGAGGTGAGTGTTTTCATTATTGATCAAAATAATTTTAATCGATCAAAACTTTTAACTATTAATCAGGTAATCGTTAATTTCCGCAGCCCTATATAAAATAATGTAACATAATTTGATTGTAAAAGTGTATAATAAAAAAGGACAAGCTTTTGGGCATGGACACTTTGACAATTAGTGAACATGAAATGTAGCAGATTTAAAAAGCTGGCTATAGCTAAATGAGTGTCATGTACACAGCACTAGTAAAAGTGTGCCTGTTTCAAGCACAGGAGGAATTGCAAATCTGGACAAAATCCGGCATCTGTTGGCTGAAAGGGGAGAACAGAATCTGATCACAAATTAAGACTTTTTATGGACTTTTTAGAGGTTATGGGAAACGCTGCATTTACACATCATTCTAAGGTACCCAGGAATGCTAAATCCCTTTTGTAAAGGTCCCCTTTGCCTCCACTCAATTTTTTAAAGTGACTTGCTAGAATGTACTATTGGAGGCGGAATGCAATTTACACACTAACAAATACTATTTCAAACTATATTGAGTCTTTTCTCATTTATTCTTTGCATCCACTTCCCCCATAGGTATTTTGCTGAATTTATCCACAAGTATACAGAGATGACCAGAAGAGGGAAACAAAATACAAAATGCAAGAAGTCAATTTTTAAGCTTGCATAGACAATAGCAACATCCCATAAATACCATTGTGGTAAAAGCAGTCCTGAAGGGGCTGGTGCCCTGTCCATGGGGTTGTAGTCTACAAGCGTAAAGTATGTTGTGTATGCAGGTCACGTTGAGTCCACTGATGGGCAAATCTTTCAGAACAGGGAAAGGGTGGAAAGTGGAATAGGGTGTGAGAATGTCAGTGTGGATTACTGTCCTTTAATTCAGAAGGGCAATCAATGGATGATTTGTTAGTTGGAGATGTGCAGGAGGTTGTCAATGCAGTCTGATATCCATCACCTAAAATATCTGCTGCTGAACATCAGTCACCGACAGAAAAGATAATGATAGTGATCTAATTGTAAACTTTTATTTTAATAAGATTGCCACAGCTACTTGTAGACACGTTGTGAAGCCTGCAATCCAGTTATCCTAGGCCCAAACTGTGAACAAGGCCTTAAGTTCTAAATAGTTTAGATTTAAGACTTGCCCACTCACAGTTCTTAAACCCAGCTCTGTCGTCCAGTTGAAATGCCAGAACCTAATGTCCACCGGGTCTCTGAGTACTTACTGCCCACTAAGGGTTTGGCAGTTGACCATGAATAGTGGGGTAGGTTTAAAGCTTAGAGGGGGAAGAATTTGATTTTGACTTGGGAGAGAAACTATTGCCCTGTGTACAGCTTGTACCCAAGGGGACCCCACATAGACCCAGGGATCGATCTGAACTAACTTGTGGTAACTGCATTTAAATGTATCTGTATCTCCTAAGTCAATCCTTGCATCGCTGCCACTCCTTGTGCACACACCCACTTCTCTCATTAAGCTTTCAAATGCCAAAACCTCTATTTCTTCCTTAAGGCTTAATCAAAATCCCAGAACCTCTACTAGCCTCTGGTGGTTGACCGCTAAATGGAAGGCGGTGAGGTCAAGCACTTGGAGGGGTGGGGTTAACCACAACATCTTGTGGTCAGTTTGGTCCTAGGACCCAAAAGTCTTACAGGGATCATTTTGAAGACTAAAGCTCCTCAACTTCCTATATTTGTCTTTAAATATAGATCATGTCCATGTTAGTCCCAGTTGAGCTTTTTGGATCCTAGGCCCAGAATGTGCAGAACCAAAACTCCATGTTGAAACTCTGAGCCTTGCCCCTCCTGTAGCTTAGCTATGCCTCCAGTCGTTCAACTGTCCAATGGCAAATGATCCCTGTCTTCCACCTGCTGCCTTAGGCTTAGTAAAATGCCAATGGATCTATTGCCTGAGGGTCTGGAAGTTCACAATTGATTTAAGAGTGTGGGGCTTAGCATATGCAGATTAGGTTATTCCTTTTCATATTTCCAAAGAACTATAGAACCTCGGTACCCTAGCGTGTTGTCATCTGTGGCAACCTCTGCGCATTAAGTTGCCTACACCTTCTAGCTGAACTATACGTGACCAGAGTTTACTGTACAATATAAATTACTCTGTACCCTGTGCAAATGTTTAAAGAACTCCAGGCAATCACAAAATTAACCCTTGCTGTGGGGCTACCCACACACTGCAAGGGTAAGTGCTCTTTTTGGTCTAGGGGCAAAACATTTTTTTTTTTTAAATACTCAGCTGATCCTCAGTCCTGCTTGGCTGCTAGACCAGGCCCCACCGCCTCCTCTTCCCCAGGCTTCAGCAGTCTAAGGACCCGTGACATCATCACATCTAATGCAACTAGCCCCATTGCAAGGGTTAATTTTTTGATTGCCTTGAGTTCTTCTTCTTTAATTAAATTCTATAATAATGAACAGTGACTTTAATGTACAGCAGTATTGATTTAGCATCCACTCTTTTATAGTTATTTGTAGCCAGACTTGCCCACCCAAAAGTCGCAAGAGTCTTTTACACCTGTGCTGGAGGGATTTTGGTCACTATTGAGCTGTAAACAGAGTATACAGCAGGAAAGATGCACTTATCCTATCACAACTTTTGAATACGTCTTCATCACTAATAGACGCAATTTTCTGTTCTGTTCATGCTCTAGTTTTTTTTCTATATTTATTTAAATGAACAGTCTTCCACTCCAGGATCCTAGTTATGGATACTCAAAAGAAACTGGTATTGATGAAGTACAGATAGTGCCATTGCTGTTTTCTCCTTGCTTGTCTGTTATTCCGGCATAATAGATTTTGGAATCACTGACCCAGAAGAAGTATGCAGATTCAAAGCTTTGACTTTGCTGATCAGTATGCTTGTTCCAGATCAGTAACTCAAAGTATTGAAGCTGATGGCTAGGCATCAATGCCAGACAACTTGCATTTTGAGAAGGTCAGCAATGGCAGCCTTTGTCTTTCTCTTAGTACAAATCTTCCTTAGTAATAAGCTGATTAATAATCCCATATGTCAGCAAGATATCCTGTAAACTATCACGTCTGTAGACATCTTCATGACACCAGAAAGCCCTCAAATGCATATTCATAAAAATTCTGAAACTGCATATTAACATATGACCTCATCAAAATTTTCAACACCTTTTTAGATGCTTTTATTCCAACTTGTACAATATGTTATTTGATACAATTTCCAGCCCTCCACAGTATTCAATATATTAGGAATACAATACTTTTCTATAAGAATTTGCTCAATATAAACACTGTAGGACATTTATATCACTTCCTTACAAGGGTATGGTAGACTATCACCAGTATTATTCGATACCATACTCGCCAAAACCTTTTGACCATAAAACAATAAGGTCTACTAGCATTCTAAACATGAAGTACTTGGAGATGAATTAAACATTTAGGCATTCACAGCTGGTATCCTGATACTGGGAGATTTTCCCTCTGGGTTGGATGATGATGATGATACTACCACCTCTGAGATGATTGTGCAGTGAATCAGTGCTGTGTCTCCTCAGACACTGAATCTTTTTCATCTGCTGTGTTTTTCTCGCCTTTTCAGAGGCTATATAGGGGAAAAGTCAAAACTGTCTTAATTATTGCTCCAAGACATTCCCTTCTCGCTTGCCTTCCTTTGGTTGATGCTGAGAAGAAATTTCCTTGACTTACTTGGCATTTCTTTGAAGCTGCCTTGTCTTGATTTGGTTTAGCCATGTCCTATCAGCAAGATTATATCTCTTTATGGGAATCCAACAGCCAGCTACATCGCCAACCTCATTTTAAGATATCACCCCATCCATCCTCTCCGCTCCTCCCAAGACCTCCTGCTGTCTAACTCCCTCATCACCTCCTCCCATGCTCGCCTTCAGGACTTCTCCAGGGCCTCTCCCATCCTCTGTAACTCTTCCACAACCTATCAGGCTATGTCCCAATCTTTCTGCCTTTTAGGCGCTCCCTGAAAACTCACCACTTCAGGGCAGCCTATTCCATCTCCACTGTACATCTACTCCTTCAATCAGCTCATCCCCCACAGTTATTACCCTCTGTATCACTTGCCCTCACGAGCAGAGCCCACTAATCCTTTGTATGGTATTGTACTGTATTTGTACTGTCTTCCCATATGTTGTAAAGCACTGCACAAACTGTTGGCGTTATATAAATCCTGTATAATAATAATAATTAGGGTTGCACAGATACCAAGTACAGTACTCGGTCAGGGCCGTCTTTAAAATGAAGTCCTGCTCCCAGACAGTACATGGACAGTACATGTTTGCAAGTCCTAAGATGTACTGTCCATGTACAGCTAAAGACATAAATGCATATACAGATAATGAATGTTAAAAAAAAATTCGTTTCGGAATTACCTTTTAAAGTTGTGCTGTCTGGCTGTACCCACCCCCTCCTTCTCCTCCGTGTCTGCCGGATCTCTGTGACAGGCATCGGGGGAGGAGATCACAGCAGGAGACACGCACGGACGGCTGGCCGGTCTCTTCACAGAGGCCGGCTGCTACAGAGGATGAACGGCCGTTCTCTCTCCCTACGTGCGCTGCGGCAGCTCTTTATCTGTCTGCTGCTGGGGGCGAAAAGGGAAGCTGTTGTGGGCCCCTGTAAATTATAGGGCCCGGGGCACCTGACCCATTTGCAACCCTCGTAGTTCTCATGAAAATGCCAAGTATCTGCACTGGTACTCGAAAAGTATCTGTGCATCCCTAATAATAGATCCTCCAACACCGTCCAGTTATGGAACAGTTGGTGGTTAAACTAACATAATAAAACCAAAAAAAGGATAAAGATCAGAAATAAAAAAAATGTACTTTTAGATAACCTTTTGACTTATATCACAGCACCCTCGGAGGAGTATGCCTAATATGATGAAACAACTAAGAGGTTAGAGGAATGGAGTAATTTAAAGATCAACAGCTCAAAATCCAAAATCTCAAATGTGTCTGAATGACACGGCTATTCTCCTTAATAATGAAAACAGACTTGACACAATTAAAGAGCAATATTTTCCTCTTATAACCTAACACTTGTGCCCCTTTCAATAACCCATTTGTGTTTGATGTGTTCCTTTTCTGCAAAAATCTGTAAACAGCTTTCAGGCTGTGAAAAGTAGTATAATTGCAGAATCCAGACATACAATATAGAAATGTATGTGAAGAATTTGTCGATTTAAAATCAGTAATTTCAGACCAGAGACAGGCTTACCTAGTAAGGCAATGTCCAGTGCATTATCCTATAGTAGCATCAGAGTTCTGCATAATGTAACCAAATCACTGTAAACTGATTGGCTGCCATGGGTCACTATGAGTCTGCACTGCCTATTTTAAGCCTGGTTGTCCTGGTCTTCTTTCATAATAATGTACAGCATATAGTTAGAGGGGGAAAGAGACACCTACCATCATGTTCAAACTTTCATAAATAGTTGTTGGTTCAGAGCAAGGCAACACATACATTTTATATGTGATGTCAATGTTTTACAACAGGAAAAAAACGTTCCCCCCAAATGTGCAAATGAGAGTAATTTGCTGGTTCAACTCTTCTTCTTTTTTTTTTTTGGCATATGGCCCTTTCTATATTAAAAGACTGTTACACTGAAAAACACTTAATTTACTGAACATACAATTGCCTTTCTGTTTTATGCAACCAACTGTTTTCCTTTGTACACACTTTGAATAAAATGTTGAGTACTCCATTTTTATATTGACCATGGGTAGATTCATTTTTAGGTCTGTCTTAGTGGCACATCAAAAGATTGATAAATATTTCCAATTTTGAACCAGGGCTCAGCAGGAAACTGCAAAGTATCCCAAAATGTAATTGCAAAGCTGTTCCCTACATAGAAACTTTTGTCATCATTGCTCAGAAACTTTTGTCATCATTGCTTAGTTTCTAATGTCTCTTAATGTTATGGATGTAGGCACCTCAAGATGCCACCAGATACCTTTCATCTGTTTCAAAATCAATTCTATGTGCCACAAGGCCACTAACCTCTGGTGTGTTGTATGTAAATC
Organism: Nanorana parkeri; assembly: GCF_000935625.1. Lineage (NCBI taxonomy): Eukaryota > Metazoa > Chordata > Amphibia > Anura > Dicroglossidae > Nanorana > Nanorana parkeri. The sequence goes on along the minus strand of NW_017307061.1, from coordinate 567,073 downwards.
TCACTCCAGAGCAGTGCCCATCTACAATTGGGAAAGGGAGCTTCTCAATCATACTGACTGATAGTTAGGTATGCCATTTTTAAACTGTGGGATGGAGGGTTCATAGAACAACTATCTGTGCTGCAGCCTCTCGTGTTCCTTGGGTCTGTTTATCCAGCATGAACAAAAGATTAAAAAGTACGGTGAGTAGCTTAGCAAGTTATCCGGTTCCCTTTTAAGGAGTGGGCTTTTGGGTGCTGATATTTTAGTATATTGTAAACCACATGGGAACATTTTGGACCCTAGATCATTTTGGGCTAATGTGTTTTTTAATCCCTCAAAGTGCAGAAGTAAACGTCTGTTCTGTTGCAGATCCGTTCTCTTCTGACCACCACTGAAACTGCACACCATGAACCACAAACTCCTGCACTGTGTACACTGTGCTGTACATTGCATTCTCCAGATTCCTGAACCCTTCACAACTGATTATATTTCATTAAAAAATTAGTATTCGTATTCAAAGAACAGGCACCCTTTCACTGGTTTCTTATCATCCCTATTGCATTTAATGTGTAGAGGCAATCCAATGTTCTGTACTACAGTTTATTAGACATACACTAAATAGTAGATGTGAATTTATAGTTTAAAAAAAAATTACCCCAGGGGATAATTGTTCCTACTGGAGTATTCGTGCATGTGCCCCTTATGTCTCTTTACATGAAGTTCCTGAAACTCCACTGTGGGAACTGGGGCCAGACATCTGTACATTTAATTAAGCTCAGATCTTGCATCAGCCCAATAAATAACAGCTATGCTGGATGATGTTGTAAATGCTGCTGCTTCTGGAAGAAACTTAAATATGCCCAAGTTTACAAGATTATGTTTATCACTTTTTTATTATCACTTTTTACTATCACTTGTGATTGAGAAACTCAATACACACTATTTGATACTCAGCAAAGTCAAAGTTCTGTCTCTTTTCTTCTGTATAAAAAAAAAAAGACTGTTACTATATATTCTATATACATTATATCTAGTCACTTTTCAAATTTGTCCTAAAGTGCTGCACAGTGCTCCATGAACTCCCAAGAATGGCTATGCTAACCTAGCAAAAGTATGACAATAATGAGGGGAAGAGGAGGAATTAAAGAGGTGCTGGCCAAACCAATTTTTATAAGATTTGATCTGACTGATTAATTTGCCAACTGCTGTTGGGGGCCTACTTGAACAATTTAACCTGCTAGGACCTAACTCAATTATCCATTCAACTTTATTTCAGACCTGTGGACTTTTACATTAAACATTTTTACAAATGGTATTGAGCTAATGAAACAAAAACTGGCACGTATCCACCTTTTTTGCAGGTTTTCAGCACGCTACAAAACCGTGGACATTTTATGTTGGTGGGCTGCAATGCTTCACAGATGGAATTTCATTTGTTTTCTGACCTTTTACGTTTTGAACTCTCTCTTGTTATCCATGTGGGACTTGAAAGTAATTTTAGAATAATGTTTGATATTAAGGTTGGACCTGTATATTATCAAATGCTGTGTGTTGTTCTAGGTTAATTTTTTAAACTTTTAGTTGATTTGCTTTCCATAGTATAAAGTAATAATACTTCTGTTTGATAATGACGGCTGTTTGATATTGTAGTGGGGATATAGAACAGGTTTCAGCAAAATGTTTACCCTAATAATTATCCTTGGTATGCCCCGGGATTTAAAAGCATCAGGAATATGGGAGCTGCCATTACTAACTTATTTCTGAAGGAGCATGCTCCAGAGCTCTCAGTTCTTACTGTAACTTCAGATCTGGTTAGTTGTTGACCTGGAACGGGCATGCACACATCGGGTTTCAGGATACTAAATACACATATACAGGGCCGGATTTCCCACAAGGCCAACCGAGGCCCGGCCTCGGGGATCAGGGAGTAGAGGGTCAGCAGGGGTGGGGAATTCCTATCTCCCAACACCTGGGACATGCAGTTCCGGGCAGGAAGTTTTCTACATTTAGCCCTGCTTTGGGCAAGCAGGGCTAAATGTACAGGGGGGAAGCTGCCGCTTCTTTTGTACAAGTGATCTCGGCAATGTCACCAAGATAACTCATATGAAGCTGGCATACAGGGGGGGCGCATTGAGGAGCCTGGCATTGGGGCAGCAGAGACAGTAAATCCGGCCCTGCTCTGGGCTTTCTGGGCTCTGTTCACAGGGGAGGGGGAAAAAATACTGCATGTACTTTTACTTCTGCTCTGGAATGCACCAAAAAGCATGAAAATGCATCAAACACATGTAAATGCACTGGAACGCACTGGACCACAACTGAAAGCCCATTTTAAGCCAAAAATAAAAAACCTGCACCGGAGCCCATAAAAAAACACATCAAACTGCACTGCACTTGCAGAAACGCATCCAGATCTGGTACAGACTTGGTGTGAACAAGCCTTCGAAGTTTTAGATTCTTGCAGAATCAGCTGTTCTCCTGAGCCCTGTCTCTGATTTCCTGTTTGGTGGCTACTTTCCCTTGCAGGGTCCTATGGAGCCACGTGTGTGAGCTAGGAACAGGGGCGTGTCTGCCATGAGGCAAATAAGGCTTTTGCCTTGTGTGGCACGTTCCAGGGGGTGCAAAAATGCTGCCCCCAGAACAGTCAGGCAAGCCGGGCTGGGGGGATGGAGAAGGGACAAAGGTTTCCATGATTAGGTGTGCAGCTTCTGGTTTGTGCGGACCAAGGAGTCCGACATGTATATGATGAAACAAAAGAAAGGGGAAGCGCCACAACCAATGAGAACTGGTGGGTATGATGACCAGTGGGCCGGAAGGTGAATGGGTTTGGGCTGATGCCGTTCGCCTGTTATTGTCAGTAGTAATTGATGGTGCCTTCCGGATGGTGTAGGGTTGGTGAGTCTCTGCATTGTCACTTTGTTTCTCACACATTGCTCATTGCTTCATTTCTCTATTTCTCCTCCCCCTACTACTGACAATAACGGGCGAAAGTCCTCAGCCCAAGTCCATTCACCCTCCAGCCCACTGGCGATCATACCCACCAGTTCACATTGGTTGTTGTGCTTCCCCTTTCTTTAGTTTCTAAATATAGCTTATGGCTGGTTTACTATCTAAATGGATGCTAAGACTCTGCTAACTTGCCATTCTAATCAACAAGGACATTGTAGCATAGTTTTTTAAGCAGGTTCAGTTGAGCTTTAATGAGAAGAACTCTTTATTGAAAAAGGCTATAAGTCCATTTTTGTTATGGTTGTTTTATCAGTTGGCCTTGCAATGCAGAAATACTGAATAATCTTCTATTGCTACCACCCACCAGAATATTTTGAGGTAATGAGTTTGTAGCACTGCCTCTCCTTTTGATGTATAAAGTAAAGGTAGAGTGGAAAGGCTTGGATCTTTAACTTTGTCCATTTAGAGGACGACAAGTCTTTATTTCTCTGGGCAAAGGTAGGAAACTGGGATGGTGTCACAGTGGTGCCACTAGAACTGCGTGTGGTGTATCAGTGTGTAATATATATTGAATATTTTGTTCCAAGAGTTACTGAATTTGTTTGGTAAATTTCATATAATTCTATTAAGTAATTATGAGCTTTTTTTTGTCAGGACACTACTTTGCGTGTGGTGTATCAGTGTGTAATATATATTGAATATTTTGTTCCAAGAGTTACTGAATTTGTTTGGTAAATTTCATATAATTAAGTAATTATGAGCTTTTTTTGTCAGGACACTACTCCCATAAAGTATGAGGAACATGCTTGTGCACTGTTTTGTCCAAGGTCCATTTTAGCTTTAATTCATCACTTCTGTAGACTGGTATGAAGTTTAGCCAAGTACATTTGTCAAAACCTGAGAGAGCATTACCTCATAAATACCACCATCTGGCTGACATTGGGTGTACTTGTAACATGTACGCCATCACAGTTGCCAATTATTTGTAAGAACACAAGGAAACCATGGTAAGGCACTGCTTGAGTTTGGGGGAAAAGTCTCTAATTGCTTGTAGTTAGTAGTACTGTTTACGCAAAGTGTGGACTTTGTTAATAGATGTTCTATACCTTACTGACAATAAAAAAAAATGAAGGATAATAGATATTTTCAACCTTTTATATAGATGTCTACGATGGAGCTGCCTTTAGATATCCATTGTAAAGGTCCATTTGTCATCTCGTTCTGCCAAATATGCAGATAACACACAGTGGGCAGCTAACATTTATTACTAGTTTAATGGATGTACAATTCTTCGATACAGGGGCAGATGTCAATGGTTCAGTCTTTATTGAAGAGCTGGGTCATGGTGTGGTATTGGAGTCTACTGTATTTAAAGGATTACTCTTTTGTCTTTTGAAACCTTTGCCTGCTAATTAGCATTTATTAATGGAAACTATGGCTGATTTACTAAATGGTTGCTAAGTCAGCAGTCCTGTGTTCACCTCCCAGGAGTTTTGCTAACACTGAAAAAAAAAAAAGTAATTTGTGCATTTTATGACATTTGAAGTTCTTCAGTGCTGGAGATATACTGGGTCATGTGCAATTAAAACTGATGCTGAGAGCCAGAACAATTCTGTTTTCAATGGCACACATTAAGATTGGCTGCTCATGTGATGTAGGGCGGTGGTGCTGGTTATTGCTACCTAGAGAGTTATATTTTTATAATTGTGTGAATCTTGTGTTTTCTGGCCAGAAGTGTTTATTTGGAGCATTAGCTTGGGATGTGTAAGTCACCATGGTTATTTGTTATGTTTTTTTCTGGTGAGAATTATTAGGACATTGGTTTGAAGTTCAGTTATGCTTTCCCGGCATGACACTAAATAGCACTCGCGTTGGGATCAGGCTAATTCAAGCAGATGTGCTTTGTGTGCAATTTTTATAGTGTAGTTTTAATGTGCTATAATTGTTCAAAGCCAAAAACTTGTTGGAAATACAACATCTTATGCTAATGTACTGTTCTGTCTTTTGGGCACTACATAACGCTGTGGTGCAGTGTTAGTCTCTGTGTTTATGAATGCTTGTCTGTGATACACAGGAAAGTCTATCTGTATTTAGTATGTTTACCTCTCTACTATGCTTTATTCCTGTATAATTACATTTAATGTTCTGCTAAGCAAAAAAAACTTAATTCAGAATTCCTCAATGCTGCATCTAAACGCATAACCAATAGCTTATGGGCCAAGACACTGAACAGAATACTGCAAGTCAACAGGAGCCGCATCTAAGCTACTGCAAATGGCAATCAGTTCAGATATGAAGTTTGCAATTGCAAAGCTCAACAATAGCAAATACCAGCTATGGAAGCTCAAGCTTGAAATGCTGCTAAGACAAGACAACTTGTGGCAAGTACCGAGTACAGGTAGACCACGAATAGACCCACAGAGGAATGGGACAAGAATAGGCAAGCAAAAGCAATTATAAGTCTGCTAGTGGAAGATGACCAGCTCATCCACATAAGTAAAGAAAATACAGCTAAAGGTATGTGGACTGCATTACAAAGACTGCATGAGCGTTTGAACCTAAATGGTAAACTATATCTGTATATACACTGAGTGGCCAGATTATTATGACCACCCCATCAATACTTCGTTGGGCCACGAGATGACTTCATTGGGCCACCTCGTGACTCTACGAGATGTTGAAAGGTGATGCGAGGAATCTGACACTGCACTGTTGCCCTTCTGTTGTCTTGTACCAGTCTTGCCACTCTCCGTTCTGCCCTAACATTGACTAGTCGCTGACAGCCACAATTCGCACGTTCAGACCCAGACTTTCGGCTGACAGTCCAGTCTATAAAAACTTTAACAATGAGCCCCTCTTGAACATTTAACGAATTCTGCTGTTTTGCTGATACTCGCTCCATGGCTCGCGCCAACAATCATCCCACGTTCAAAGGCTGTTAAATAACGTTGTTTACCCATATCTTCAGAAAAAAAATCACTTCTACTGTCATAGTAAACAACCTGCTTCCCCATTTATAATGGTCTGGCCCTCGAGCAACTTCAGCGCAAAATTATAGCTAATTATAGCTAATTTGCCTACAAACGTCAGGTGGTCATAATAAACTGGCTACTCAGTGTATATGTAAGCTATATAAGATGAGGCTAGAAAAAGCCCGGGAAATGTGTGAACATGTGAATGCCATGCTGGAAATCGAACAGCTACGTGCAATTGGAGAGGAAATTAAAGATAACCACGTGGTGGCATTACTGCTATGCAGCCTTCCGGAGTCATACAGTGCTCTTATTAACACTCTAGGAACCAGACCTGAGCAGGAACTAACACTAGAATACACCAAAGGAAAAGTATTAAATTAATATGACAGAAGGAAAGAAAATATGCACTATTAAAAAAAAACAAGAAATCCCTTAAGGTGCATGAAAGCGCAAAGCAAAACAAAGACAACAGAACATGTTACCGCTGTAAAAAGACTGGCCGTCTGAAAAATCGATCTGGAAAATTGAGCTGAGAAAGCCAGGTGCACCTGCAAGAGAAAGAGCTATGGCAGTCACAAAGGAAACTGCAGGCACACCATGGAGCGCTACCTTTTAATGTGACTCGGAACAGTATATCACGCGGATGGTGTATTGACTCAGGCGCAACAAGTCACATGACTAGTGATGAGACCTTTTTTCACAGAAATTGATTTCAGTGTAAAGGACAAAGTTTTCCTAGAAAACGAAAAAGTATTACTGCAGAAGGTAACAGTCAAGGATTCTTGAACTGCATCACACCGTTTGGACTAGCAGAGTATTCTCGTGAAAAATGTACTCTATGTTCTAGACCTAGAAGGAAGCATGTGATCAGTGAACACCCTTGCTAATAACGGTCTCACAGTTCAATTCCGAGGAGATGAATGTATAATCTGAAACATTAAGCCAATCCTCGCAAAAGGGAAACTGGATGAACACCTATACAGGCTTTTCACAATCCAAAACATTAAGCAAATCCTTGCAAAAGAAAAATTGGATGAACACCTATACAGGCTTTTCACCGAAACAAGCCAGGACAGCCACTCCTAATCCACACAACAAATGTATCCACCTCTGACACAGATGGACCAGCAAAGGAAGCTGAGCAAAGTGAAGCCGCACCGGAGTCCGAACAAGAGGTGGAACTCCCAATGGATAAGTCAAATTCCATTTTAAATTCTACTGAACAACCTGAAATTAGAAGATTCACTCGAGCAACAAAGGGGATACCACCCAGCAAGTTGTCCATATACTGCTAAGACACATAGCATACTTGAACCAACATCTTGGGATGACATAGAACAATTACAAAACATGAAGCCAATCAATGGAGAAAGGCAGCAGAAGAAGAAGTAATTGCCAAAGGTCCATCACAGTTTCTTCGGGAGAAGCTAAATGTCATATAGCAATGCATATGCTGTTGAGAAGTGGTGTTGAAAATACAACAGCTTATGCTAATGTACTGTTATGTCTTTTGGGCACTAAATGGTGCTGTGGTGCAGTGTTGGTCTCTATGCTTATGTATGCTTTCTGTGATACACAGGAAGTACTATCTGTATATATGTGTTTCCTTCCTACTATGCGGTATTCCAGTATACTTACATGTAATGTCCTGCTAAGCAAGTAAAACCTAATTAAGCATTCCTCAAGATCTCAGTGCTTCATCCAAACACATAACCAACAAAACTTTCATATACTTTACAGTCCATTTCAACCTTTGTAAGTGATTAGCATTTATTGTGGTATTGTAGAGGTGCAGTGATGTATATGTCTGCACATTTTCATGGCTCGCATTGCAAGCTTTCATTTTTTATGGATTTTTTATTAGACCTGAGTCCTGCATTTTTCCAGGTCACAATACAGTGTCCAGGGAGGTGCTATTATGAATACTAATGAATAGGGTGGAGAGCTCAAAGAGAGCTCGGCTGTAATTTAAACAGACTGCCTGCAGAGCACAGAGGCAGCCATTAATGTAAACTCGGTTTATAAAAAGGAATATAGTATACCAAAAACAATTAACCATAGCGAGCCACGTTCACTTACTATGGTGAAGCTTGTCTGACTTGCCATGTGTACTGAGCTCACTACCTTTTATACACTGGTTAGAAACTAGTGTGTATTTGACCAGAAGCATAAAACGAACACTATAGGACTTGTGAATGTTGCCTTCGAGAAGTAGTGTTAAATGCTGATTAGGGCTACTCGTATAGTTTTGGAGGTGGGGTTATTGTGGAAATTATGAGGAACTCCTAGTCTTAGTCATTTTCTATGCAGCTGTATAAACAATAGGACTTAGGAAACTTGGTGGCATTCTTTTGCTCTCCCTCTCAAGCACAATTTAAGTATATTAAAGATTAATTTATCTTGAATACATTAGGATTGTGACTCTGCCAACAGTAATAGTGTTGCTTTCTAAATGTACTTGTAGCATTTTTGGGTGGCCTATAAATGCATGAAATGTACCAAAATGATGGAAGTAGAAGAGCTTTCGTAATTTGTTTCAGTCCCAAACAGCTGAGCATACAAACCCCCGCATAGATGCTGAATTTGTAATCATAACATTTTGTCACCACAGACTAACACTACAAGAACATTTTCTAATGAAAGGGTTGCCTTCAAGCATTCAAGCTTAGGTGCAGTTAAATGCATGTAAAACTACACAAAGTGGGTGATGAGCTTAGCTTTAGTCTAGTCAGTGGTACTAAAGCTGCATATAAAAATGCAGGGATTGGAACTGTGCCATTGACTATATAGCACAAAGACCCTCATAAAATCTGTGTACTTTGCACAATTTAACTGCACCAAAATCACACAAGTGCATGTATGTTGATGTGTAAAGGGTAGCGGAAATGAATCATTACCTAATGTCTGACTGCCATGTAGTGTTTATGACCAGCTTCATTATCTCAAATTTAACACAAGGAACACAATACACAATACACTGAGGACAACCGCCATGTATGTAATAAGCTCAGGTCAATTCGGTCTACCCTGAAGTGGCCTGTAATGTCTTTTCTATTGGTGATTTGTCAATGAGGCCTATCATGCTATTGCAGAAGGCTCATTACAATGTTTCTGTAAACTTTAAAGAGTAGGAATATCAACTTTTAATGAAGAGTACTAATTGGAATAGAGTATAACTTCTAGAGAGGACTGCACTAACCAAAGAAAAAAAAATACTGCACTACTTTATGCTCTCATAAATGTTGACAATATCAAATGTAATATCCATATATAATAATAACAATCTGTGTCTTCTCATTATACATACATATGCAAACCAGGAGATATGTGCATCACAATGCTCTCTTCATCGCCATGCGTGGCCAGATCAAGCAGCCTCACCTGGGGACCTAAGAGAGCATCAAGCCGTACACCCAAAATATCTAAAGATAGAGCATGTCCGATAGGTTCCTAGTTGCTAAATGTCTATTAGGTCATGGGACTATATATTTAGGGAGAATGGTACTCTATATGAATGACATAAATAAGAGCATCTATGTCTTATCCCAAATCATAGACAAACAAGCAAGGTAAGTTTGATCGTTAATATAATATTGCATACATTTTTCAAGAGGATTTAGGGAGAAAAATGCCTGGGGACTCAAATAGTTAAGAAAAAATATTTTAATGATATTTACTATGTGCAGATAATTTGGTGAAAATGTACAGTTTTAACTCCAGACTTATTACCAAACTGCAGGTTTTTTTTCTGAGGCATATGCTCAATAGGGAGGGGAAGAGTACTTTCTAAATGTGTTTCACTATTAAAGTACAATGGTAATTTATACAATCTTGAAGTTTAGACCTAGAAGTTTTGTTTTTGGAAAAAAAAAAGTTTTATGCTGTATGTAGGTTTGCACACCTATTATCTTCAGATGGTAACCAATTTGGCTGGGATGTTCTTTTTAGGCAATGTTGGATTTCTGTACTTACAGATAAATGTTTGCATATAAGCTGTTATGTTTGACATATATGGTAACACACTGTTATTTTCATGTTTTGTATTTGTGTTTAGAACTGTCTAATACAGCACTATGCATTGTTTGCCATGGTATACTGAGTAGAATGTATTCTTTAAAAAAAAAAAAAAATGCATTTCTATTTTTCATACAGCAGTATAAAACTATACGAGTACCCCAAATGTTTTGTTAACTTATGTGAAACAGGTCTTGGTTGAAAAAATAATTTGTTACTTATATTCTTATTTTTAGTCTGTTTTGCAGTGTGTGGTGGTAGGCAGTTTTGTTTTGTTCTCTGTCCCCCCCCCCCCCCCCCCCCCCACGGTGCCCCCCTGTCTATTTTAAATTGCAAAAGCCATTAGCAGACTGGCTTTTGCAACCCGCCCACTGAGCAGAGGAGCAGAACTGAGACTTTTTCTCGCAGGTCTACTAATCTACTCAATGGGTGGGGGTTTCGATAACAAGTCTCCTACTGGCCATTTCAAATAAAATAGCCAATAGCAGTCTTGCTATTGCTCCTGTCTGCTTACATCCACCTGTTGCCTGCAGAAGCTAGCCAGCAGGAGAATGGGGTCACGTATGAAGGGGGGGGGGGGCGGGGGTGGGGGTCGGAGGGGGCTAAGCTAGTCAGCAGGAGAATGGGGTCACGTGAGGCGGGGGGATTGGAAGTTGCGCTGTGGGAGGAGGGCTGGAGGGTGCAAGTAGTTAGTCTTGCCTAGGGCGGAAAATAGTCTAGCACCGGCCCTGCGCCTATGTTCTAAATGTTTGCACGGCATCCGAAATTACTGTGAATTGTATAGGGATGCAGACCTTAAATAACCTTTCATCATTTCACACCATAACCCGTGTCAAAGATCAGAAAGTCAGTTTATCTCCAAATCTATCTGGTAGTCTTGTTTAGGGCCCTGTAGATAGCAGTGATCATATCTGTGTTATGAAGTGCCATTCTTTTACTATTCCTGTGTTATGAGGAGCAGATGGCTGCACTGTTTAGGCTTGGGCAATTGAATCCTTATGAGCCTGGTTGTATAGAAGTCGATGAATTCCAATTTTAGAAAGCCTGCAGGGTCTGTTCTGAGTTAAGAATGATTCATAACATCTTTTCTTTCATAGCTGTACCTTTAAGAAATTATGTATTTCATAAGAAGAGGTCTGTATTTATGAAAACTGGTGCATAGATAAGAATGGTACTTTCTGTGCTGCATGACATGAATTGCCAGTATAGGCTTCCCAGGGAAAAACACCTCTGGTCCATTAATTTAGGCAGTCCCTGTTGCCCCTTGGATAAACTATTACATAGCCTCTGGTCAGAGGCGTATTTACCACAAGGCAAACAAGGTGATGACTTGGGCGGCACTTTCCAGGGGGGGGCGGTTAAAAAATGCGGCCCCAAACCAGCGACAGATGGCGGAAAGTAGACAGTACAGAGCCCACAGCACCTCCATGCCCCAACATGAGACCTGTCCTTCTCGAGGAGATCCTCCTGCTGAATCCTCTCCTATGTGAACCGCCAGGCACTGAGCCAGCTCAGGCAGGTGTGCAGGAAGCTCTGTCACTTCACCAGCTGGAACTCGGTATGGAGAAGGAGAGCCAGGTGCAGCCTCAATACTGGCTTCCTACATCAGGGCACAGACATGTGAGTTCTTCCCCCAACATCTTCCTTTTTCCAGCTGGCACTCACCGGAAAGGCTACCACCTAAGCCCTGCTGCTGGTTCTGTAGAACATACATGTAAATTTCCTTGTTGCTAGGCTGTACAGTTACGTCGTTCCCCTCAGTGTATGTACAAAAAGGCAGTAAGTGTACTGTTCTTGAAGGTGTCACTACTCAGCGGAGCTCAGCAACTTTTCTGGGACTAAAGGACTTGGCAGTGCTCAACACATCCTAATACACCTAATACCATGCCATTACTTATATGGGATCCAATGCTTTTTACCCCTAATTTGTTTACCAAGCTGTTGTCTATGGCTCTGTTATTTTACAAGGACTCTTGAGGTCATCCATAGCAATAACACCAGGACCAGCAAAGAGGAACTCGGTTATAGTAAAATTGCAGAAAAAAACTCCACCATGATACTCCAGGTCACTATGTACTTTAGACACAGTATATAGACAATGGCAGTGCAAAATGAGAAATGAGTGAAAATATGAGGTCCTCATGAGAAATGAGTGAAAATATGAGGTCCACAGATGCATACTAATATTATGGACAGAAGCTTATCTGCGGCAATGCAAACTAAACATTTTCCTTGGGTGGCACTTGAGTGAAAAGCACTCACCTCATAATTCTCCTTTTAACCCTGCCACAAGTTTGTGGCAAGTTATCCTTGCTATCTGGGTTTATGCATAGCCTCACCTGCCATTAAGAGCAAAAATATTGATTATCCATACACGAATCGACCGACGAGCTCAGCCTCCTCTTTCCAACACTGGCAGAAGTGATACAGCATGCGCCTGTTACTATTTAAACAGGCACTCGTTGTATCCAGCTTCTTACAGGTCCAGCAAAATGCACAGCAAGCTTCCCCGCTACGCAACCTGTCAGAAGCTGGATATAGCGTGCATGCTGTATCCAGCAACTAACAGATTATGCAAAATGTCTAAAACAGGAAGGGGTGGGGCAAATTTAGATTGGGGGTGTGCTCAAGTTTTTAGTCTTGCCTAGAACAGCACAAAACCAAAATACACCACTGTCTCTGGTACATTGGGAAAAATACTACTCAGTCTGATGGCTAATTTGAAAATGCATTGACACTCTTTAATACCCATTAAAGTATAGTCCCAAACTCTTCTGCCAAGAATACAACCATGCCTAGTCCATTCTGGAGCGAAAAGTAGTCCCAAGTGGCCAGTGGAAACTATGTTCCCAGGTCTTCTTCCAGTAAGGCTTCTCGAAAGATGATCCCTTACAACTACAGGGTGAAAAATGATGTTAAAAATCCCAACTATTCCCACCCCACCAAGCGGGACATTCTTTCCCTTTGCTGTAGATAATATGTAAAATAATGTTGGCTTAATTAAATGCTGGTATACAATCAAATTGAATTCTTTAAAAACGAAAGTGGGAACACTAATCATGCAATAGTATGACCCCACAGCACTGTTCCCACAAAAGTTGGTTCTTTAATATGTTTCCCAGCTGCTGGTTGTGGACCACTGCTGGTCTAATGGCAAGAGTTTATTGCCGTAGTCACACTACCCGTTATGTCAGTCACCCTTCTTATTAAATATCTATTTACTGGAGACAGAGTTTCTTTTCTCTATTCTACCCCAATGTATAAAGAGGCTGCGGTTTACCTCACACATACAAACACACATTAGGAAGCTTAACCTGACCATACATGCTTTGAATTTCTCTTGTTCATCCCCAAGGGGAAAATGGGGGGGGGGAGTGGTTTGCTAACAGGGCCAACCACCTCTCAAATTTCCAAATTCCTGCTGAATTTAGAGAAGTGCATAGTCAGCTTTAGCCTACAAACTCTACCACAACTGCATAAGGTTTGAGGATACGGAGTACATTTTAACTTCCGATAGAGCATGCATGTGTACTTCTTTCTCAGTCTGTAAGCACCAATGAGGAAGCTAGAAGCCTCACTTTATTCCCACTCTGGATTCAGGGATTACTGGCTAAATTTGTCCATGTGCACTTTTTACACAGCCCACCCACACCATACCCACTAGCTTCCTAACAAAATCACTGAACTACTAAGAGTGAAAACTCATGGCAGTTTAGTGATTCGTTTGCAAAATTTCTGGGAGAGAGGTAGAGGGCTAGGATTATCCAGGCAGATAATCCATTACATTGCAGAGTGTGGTTACTGTCTCTGTACACAGCAGGTAGGGCACCTGACACAGCAAAACCTGAGGTAGAAATCACTAGTCCATATGGCCTCCAGCCACCAGGCTCCAGTGTAATCATAAGGCTAATGCCCAGGCTTCAGGCCTAGCCATCTGTCAGCCAATATCAGCCTCCCCACAGGCAGGGCCCGGGGGAGGAAGAGAGAGCTCACATGATACACCCCAAGTATTTATCTCCTCCCCCAGCATGCACCACTGGCCATTGGTGCTGAGTGATTGGCTGGAGAGGGATATCTACTCATAAAAATCTCTCATTGGTTGCTCTGCTCTGTGACCAGGGTACACCCAGCAGCAAACAGATGCAAACGATGACAGAATGATTAGGGGAAACCAAATTAACCTAGACTACAAATCAGCATCAGACTACATACAATCTGAAAAGGCTAAATTTAATAGCACTCTTTCCTACAGGGTGCTACACTTCTAAAACACTTAGGCCCTAAAAGACATCCCCAACTTAACCTTTATCGGAATTCCAAACACAAATACACCTCTATTTCTCATATCAGAGGCCTCCCTGCTGAAAGTCTGCAGGTCACAAACTGAATGTATCCAATGCCAAAACACACTGATCAGCTGGAAGCAGAATTTTCTCCAGGAAAGGCAAGTATTTCAGCCCTCTTAATGCCCCTTATTTGTCCATCCCAGCAAGACGTTATGAGCATATGTCCACTTAAAAAGATCATTCAAGGTCATTCAGTTTGAGCTTGTAAGCAATGATTTGTAAGGACTCAAAAGATAGACAGATGCTGTGTACAGCTGCTCCTGCAATACAAACACTCTCCTAACAATAAAAAGTAAATCAATGGGCAGGAGAAGAACAAATATTGTCTGAAACATATGAGCAGGCTCATAGGATATGAATTTTAGAGGGGAACCCCACCCCCAAAGAGAGGGGAAAAACAAAAGTGGGGTCCCCCTAAAATTCCCAACTAGACCCGGGGGTGGTGGGGCGCGCACGAGCGAGCATCCCCCTTCCTGCACCATACCAGGCCACATGCCCTCGGCACTGGGAGGGTGCTTTTCCAGGGTCCCCCCTCACCGGACGAAAACGCCAAACAACAACAATTAGACACATCGGCCAAATGTCAACTAATAGACAGAGCTAGCGGTGGCATCACGGCCAGCTCCACCCATTTGTTTTGATTTGGCCATGACCTGGGAAGACTCCACAGGTGGCTCTAGAGAGTGAGGGCCAGCTCTCAATCTGGCAGCTGTTGTTTCTCTGCGCTGTCAGCATACAGAGAGCAGTAGCCACTATATGCTGAACTTGGGTCAGAGGAGTACATTAGTAAATGTACTTCTCTGACCCAAAAAAAAAACTGAAGCCAAAAAAAATCTGTCTCACTTCTAAGCGTCCCACAATTTTTGCCCATGTCATTTTCATGTGTTTTATTATTTCAAATATTAAATCAAAGGCAAAGTCTGATTTTTTTTTTTTTTTTTGTTAATTAAATATGAAATAAGGAATGATGGATGAAATTACTTTTGTCAGCTTGAAGTTATCAGAAAAAATGGTGGGTTCTTCTTTTTTTGTATAAGAGTACCAACAAATGTGTCCATGTTTTTTGTATTTATAATTCTGTTGCTTATTGCAATAATGTTTTGAAAGGCGTAGAAACACATTTTGTTCCTGTTGACCGTATTCATTTTGTCAAGTTATTTATAGGGCCCATTCAGGCCATGGCGTCCTGGGGCGTAGTGTTAATGAATATGTGTCAATGTGCATTTTTTTTCATACATTTGTTTTGAATAATATTTATTTTATTTTTATTCCAAACAAACAATTATACATTTTGCCTTATATCCATAAAAAGAAAATTCCAATGTATATCATACCCAGGCTACAGCCAGCTTCGTTTCGCCCTCTCTTCACAATCTTTCATTATTTATATGTTCTAATCATATCCTTTTACACTTACATTGATATCACCCCTTTACTAAATACCTCAATAAGTGTATGTAGACATTTGAATGTGCAAGATATAGTATGCCATACAATCTCGGAGAGAGAAGCGGAGAGCTCTTCAAAGTCCCACTGCTGTAGATCCAAGAGCTCCTATGTGCTTTTTACATTCAATAACAAACAACCAACAAGACAATACAAACAACACCAGCCAAGACAAAAAAAAACAAAAAACACACAAATGGGGGACACTCTAGAAGTTTGATCTCTATTTAATTTAATCCTCTTTTTCAAGAAATCCGCATAAGCTGGGTGAGGTTAGAAATTCCTTCCATGTGCCCCATATTGTTTCATAGACCTGAGTGGCCACATTAACTGCTTGAAGACCAGGTGTTTAAACACCCTTCCTGGCCAGGCCATTTTTCAGTGTTCAGCGCTGCAGTACTTTGACTGACATTTATTCCGTCACGCAACGCTGTACTGAAATGAATTTTATACCATTTTTTGGGGACAGATAGAGCTTTCTTTTGGTGGTATTTAATCACCACTGCGGGTTTTATTTTTTACTATATTCAGGAGAAATTACTGAAAATTTTTTTTTTTACATTATGCTATAAAACAACTAATATTACCCACTTTTTTGGTAAAATATAAAAGACGGGGTCACGTCGAGTAAATAGACACCACACATGTCAAGCGTAAAAATTGCGCGCACTCGCAAAATCGCAAAAAACTAGCATACCCAAAATTGGCCATAGGCGACGCTTTAAAAGCTTTTACCGCTCATCAGTTTAGTGTTATCAGTGTTTGATGGCCCTAGAACAATAGTTCTCTCTCATTGAGCCGCGGAGGGGGGCGCACGTCTCGGGGCTTCATACAAGCCATCCTCCGGCTCTATAGCCTGGCGGATCGCTTGTATATTAACGGGCATCGCTGCCTCTTTTCAAATAGCGGGGATTTCCCGCTCGCGCGCGGCGCGCCCGAGCGGGCGGATGTAACAGGACGTGTATACACGCCCAGTTACATCCAAGAAGCTCCCGGCAGGCCGTGTATACACAGAGGCTGGCCGGGAGGTAGTTAAGCTTAGCAGAAAGTTCTTCCATGCGCATTCGATAATTACTTCTATTATCCAGTCTTTAATTGCAGGTATCTGTGATGAATTCCACAGTCTGGGTATGGGAGCTCGAGCTGCCGCTACAAGAAATCTAAGTACCCCCTTCCTAACTGCCTTAATTGATCCTGGGATAATTAAGAATAAAGCGACCTCCGGTGTTTCCGGGATCCCCCCTCCTACCACTTGATTATTATCTCAAAGATAGTTTGCCAATAGTATTTCAACTTTCCACAAGCCCACCAAACATGTAGCGTAGTCCCCTTTTCAATCCCGTAACTCCAACAAATCTCTGGTACTGATGTAGAATATTTTGCAATACAATTTGGGCACTTATAGCATCGCATTAAGATGTTATAATGTCTTTCTTGCGTTCTCGCATCTACACTCGCCTTGAACACTAAGAAAAAGGCCTTATCCCATTCTGCCGACCCAACTTGATACCCCAATTCTCTCTCCCATTCTTTTACCACAAAAGGCCAAGAGAGGTACATATGTGATATAAGAATATTATACAGCCATGACAGAATATGTAAACCCCCTTTTGCTTTTCAGACAAAGGTCTTCTAAAGGTGTTAGTGGCCGCCTCAATGATGCACCTGATGACAGATTAAGATAAAAATATTTAAGCTGAAGATAACTTAACCATTGAGTGCCCCTCTGTCCCGTCTCACCTACTAATTCTTCCAGGATTTCAGACCCCATTCTGTCCCACCCTGTACAATTGGAGAAGGTTCTCCTCGTGTCCACTTCTTTTTTTTATATGGTACATTGCTAACCCATGTAGCAATGGGTTTGTTACTGCATGAAAAAAAATGTTCATTAACACAACTCACCAGAACACCAAGGTCTGGATAGGCCTTTACTACATAGAGAAGGCCTCTTTGGCACATTCTAAAACTTAGGTTTCACTAGGGCTGCAACCAACTAATCGATCGATTTTATGAGAATAGTTGTCAACTATTCTCATTATCGATTTAGTTGGTTGGATCCCCTAGCTATCTCCTCCATTCTGGGAGGAGGGCACAGCAAGCAGTGGGAGGGTGCAATAGCAAGCCTGCAATTTGAAATGGCTAATAGCAGGCTGGATTTTGCACCAGCCCACTACCTGCTGTATTTATATTCAGCTGCCATTGCAGAGCCAATGGCAGCTGTCATTCCCTGGCTGAAGCTGTTAAAGCGCCATGTGCTTGCAATACAATTTTTCATTAAAAAAAATAAAAATAGAAAAGGTGGAAAAAAGTCATTTTCCGTTTTTTGGCCTGACAAATTCTGCTGCGGGAGGTGCATTGCAATGACATTCATTTAAATGGCACCCCAAATACGCCTCCCACTACAGTGTGATTGCCCGCACTGGAACGCATGATACCGAAATGCAGTGCATTCCAGTGCAGTTTGATTGCAGAAAATTGTGCAAGCAGTTTTATTCTGAATGTAACACTGCATTTGTGCATTTTATTTTAAATTAAGGATGGTATTTATTTTTATTTCTTATTTGCTTAATCAATTAATTAAAAAAAAAAAAAAATCAGCCAGCCCTAGATTTCACTTTGCTCCTAAGGGCTTGTTCCACCAACTGTCCATGGGTGGGTAATTACTCCATAGGCAAGAATAAGACCTCATGGAGGGAAAATAATATATCCCTTAAAGTGGACCCATACGTAAAATCTAAAGTTTGACTGTCTAAGAGGGATTCACTTACATCATAATATGACAAAACACATTCTGTGTTTCCTTGGATCGTATAATCTGCTGTGTCTGCCTTTTAATCCACTGATTTGTTCTCTCTCCTATCGATTTGTCTTTTTATGGTGTCTGTTTTGTTTCTTTTTCTGTGGATGTTTTCTTTTTTTCCATGATTGTTTTACTTCCATGTTTTTGTGTCTGCTTTGGTCTGCTTCTGTCTGTTTCCGCCTTTCTTTGCCCTGTTTCTCATCATTTTCCTCTTCCCCTCTCTCCTTATCCAGACTTGTACATGTTGCCTGCTTATCTTGATGCAGCAAGCAGTATGTGAAAATCTTGCTTTCAAACTGGCATTGGCGTTATGCAGTTAGTAGTTTGGAAATTACCATAAACTGTAAGCTACAACTGATCAAATAGTATTTATTATATTGTTGCTTACCTGTAAATGACTCCTGCAGTCCTGGGTAGAAAGAAAATCGCAAAAAAAAAAAAAAAAATGATTCTAAAGCGTTTATCACTGTCCCTTCACATTATCAACGGAAAAGGCAACATTCTGAACACTAGCTTGACATAATATGATCACTGTATTTTTGTTAAAGGTGCCTACAGACATCAGAAAAGGTGCACTAAGGGTCCTATTTATGATGGTATAGTGGTACCCACTCTGTGCTGGACACTGCGGTCTTTAGCCTTCACTGCACTTGAATTGTGAAGCTCATTCATATTAGCGTCCTGTGGTGTCCCACAGATTATTATCTTTCTGCTGCAGAGAACACTTTGTGATGTAAGGAAACAGGTCACATGTCTTTAATAGACATCCCAATTTTTTTTTATTCATTGATTTCAACAAAGCTCCATTTACTTTGAATCCCAAAGCAAGTATTATTATCTATTACAGGTGTTTATATAGCACCGGCAATTTACGCAGTGCTTTACGTAGTTGCACATTTACATCAGTCCTTGCCCTCAAGGAGCTTACAATCTAAGACCCCTATCTCGCATGCCTACGTACAGGGCTGATGTAGACCGGAGCCAACTAACCTTCCAGTATGTCTTTGGAATGTGGGAGGAAACCGGAGTACTCGTAGGAAACCCACACAAGCACAGGGAGAACATGCAAACTCCTTGCAGATTGACCTGGCCGGGTAAAGCGCTAAACACATTCGAAAGCATATCACTTGGTTCATACCGTGGTTATAAAAAGTCTACAAACCCCTGTAAAAATGCCAGTTTTTTAAATGTAAAAAAATCAGACCAAGATAAATCACTTCAGAATTTTTTCCACCTTTTAATGTGAACTGTTTCTTTCTTCTCCCTTTAACACATTTTACTTTTGTACATGACTGAGGTTCTTTATTGAAGGCATGTTTTGGTAATACAAAGAATATTTTGGAGCTTCCGACAATAAATCAATTAGGCATAAGTTGCAATATAACAATTTTTCCTCCCACATTCCAAAGACATACTGGAAGGTTAGTTGGCTCCGGTCTACATCAGCCCTGTACGTAGGCATGCGAGATAGGGGTCTTAGATTGTCACCTCATAGTTCTCCTTTTAGAACGTCCATATATTCTTTAACCACTTCACATGGGCTCACGTAAATGCACTTCACCCGCTTGAAGTGGTTATACCAAGAACAATGTTTCTGTACCAGCAATCCGGCGTCTGTACAGGCGCCGGATTGCTTGTATGGTGCGGCCATGTGTGTCTCCCCCTTCCATGGGCTCCGCTGTCCTCGTGCGGGCTCGGAACCAGCATGGCGGGTCTCCCCTGATGGATCAGAGGGTGATCAGCAGGCTTCCAGCTGCTGATCTCTCCTCCGATCACTGGACCCGTAAGTGATTTGTATTACATCTCTTCCGGTGTCACTGTGCACATTCTCCGGCTCCTAGCGCCAGGAGAAGAAGCTGGTGAAGCAGATCTCTGCTTCGCCAGCTTCGCCAGCTTCTTTGGGGTCCCTAGGTGACATTAGGGGGTTGATTTACTAACCTTATAAACACGCCACGAACAAGTATACACCTCTGTAGTGTGTTCCCTCCCAGCATGATCTATTGGTGGAATCTAGACACCTTTGTAGTGTGTACACACCCAGCAGGTGTGTTGTGCAAAGCCCTGCATGAATTGCAAGGTGATGTTGTGTAAATTAGCTCTACATTGTGTTGCTTGCGTTGAGGAATGTAAATGCATGAGCTAACCATTTTTGTCTAAACTGTGAAGCAGCATTATATATGCATCATGTGCATGATTTTTCCATATATGGCATTAGTGGAAATATGCTGTTAGAGACTTTTTGGTTGATAAATAAGTTTTGCTGTGTAAAAATCACACGCACCTGGTGCGTGCGTGTGTTTAGGTTAGTAAATCACCCCCTAGGGCTCTGAAAGACTTCTGATGTCACCATAAAGAGGAACTGTCTGTCTTTTTTTGCTGTTTCATGGACGCACGCAATTTCAAGGCTTGACATGTTTGGTATCTATTTACCCGGCGTCATCCCGTCTTTTTATTTTACCAAAAAATTTGGCATTCTGTTTCTGTGCACTAAATTTCATTTTAGTGTATTTTATCCTAAAAATACTGGTTTGCTAAACATATGCGCAAATACCATGCATCATAAAAAAATTGCAACTGGCATCTTTTTTTATTCTACAGGGCCTCTGCTTTCAGAAAATATATAATTGTTTGGGGGGTCTGAAGCTGTTTTCTAGCCACAAATTCAGATTTTGTTTTATGTGTGTGTGCAGATGTAAAAAATTGCTCTGGTCAGCAAGTGGTTAAGTTTGATGCTTTATATAATATAGTTGGGTAAAGGCAGTTTCCAGAACAACTTGTACATGTCTATTAAAATAGAACCCAAGCAAACTTATATAATCATGTTGTCCTACCTTACTATTATAACTTCAAGTGTCCTTTATGCGCACAGTTCATCATCTGCTTTCATATCCTCACCTAAAATCATATTAGTGGTACTCATACATTTGATGGGTGACTTCGTAATTCTAGTAACAGTGGCTGTCGTAATTCTACTTCCTTGGTCACCTCCTAAGATGCAGCAGAACAATGATCAAGTCATCCCTCTCCGTATTTAATGTAAAAGTGCTCCCAGTGTTAGTGACAGCACTGCGCAAAGCAGTATTTCGGCTCACAGTGCTGTTCCTCCTTTTCTTGGTCATTTGGCAAGCAGGGGATATGGGAAAATAATATAAAGAGATTTCAAATACCTATGTTAAAAATCTATTGCTTGGGGGGGGCAGCTTAAAAACAGCTCAGTAAAAACTGCACCATGTGAAAGTTATCTCTGTGTTTACATTTTGTCTTTGGACTTTACATACAGACGTTTATGAATATCTTACAGTTTACACATTCAGGAATGTGAAACATATTTGAATTCTGTGATATGGGAACATTTGATAAATAATTTGAAGGCGCCTGTGTGTTTCTGTATTTGTTAGGTCCAGTATTTTATACTCTGAAACATCATTGAAATACTACAATTTATTTTCGACATGTGCACGCTGGTACATTCACTTGCTTGTCCATGGCAGAGCTCCAGAAGGGACAGTGAATTGTGATTCCACTGTCCACAAGCATGCCTGGAATGCTCACACTGCCTGCTGACTCAGAAAAGATTAGAGAGAATGGTGCTGCCAGGTCATGTGTGACCACACTAATTTGGGAAATTAGATCCTCAGAGTGAGAAAATACAGTGTTAAACACGCAAAAAATGAAGTACAGCATCAATTAAGAAGACAGCTGTATTTTTTATTAAAAAATGTTTCAGAGATTGTCTCAGATGTTTTTAAGTATTCATCAATGATTTTTGGTTGCTCAACGTTTAAATTAGTTGTGATATTGTATCATTTGCTTCACACCTATAATACTTATTTTAGGAAGGGAGTTTTGAAAAAAATACAATCTATCCAACCTCCGCCTGATGTGAAAGAAATGTACAATAAACGATAATGGCCAATTTGATTTCAGCATTCAGATTTTTTTAGCAGTTTTTTTTACTGGTAAAGTAGAATATAGCCAGTATAACAGGTATGAGATTTAGGCCCCTCTCCCAAAGGTGTCATCCACTCCATCGGCAGGGGGTCTGATCAGAGTAGTATGTTACTCTTGTGACATCTGTGTCTTTTTGTTTTTTTATTCTCCATCTTGTGGGTGCAAACCCATGTTAGCTCTATGGGGAGTTGGATGTAAGCGACGTGTCCGTTTACATGTGACTACCTCTGATCTGCCACAATAAAACTCTGTTCCTTTTTGTTTTCCTGGCCTGGATGGAGTCGGGGTAATCGGGTGTAAACTGATGCAAATCCATTTAGATCCGGCTAACCTTAGACTATCATTAGGCTTCCGATGAGAACCGCCTGAAAAACTGACAGGCTGACCTGATCGGACGGGCCATGTGAATAGGGCCTTAAAAAGTGATGCAGACATGAGAATATCTAACATCTCATGCCATTAAAAGTGTATGAACTAAATAATAAAACATTGTAAATAAACATGAGAAAAATAGAGGGTCGGTTTGATATAGGGCTGCAACAACTAATCGACTAAGTCGATTATAATCGTTGACTGAAAAAGTTGTCAAACGTTTTCAATCATCGATTAATCGGCTTTTGATTAGTTGACCCTGTTCACGGCTCCACCCATGCCGCCCCCTCGGCGCGGCCAGACCCGCCCGCATGCACACTCCACATGCAACACCTCCTCCCCACCTCACGCTTGCCGCTGCCAGACCCGTCAACCGCCCACCCACATCCATGATTGGCACAGGGACACGGGAAGAAGAAGCAGGCGTGGAGGGATGACAGCCGTCGACAGACAGGCCGATCTCAGAAGCAAGTTGCTGGAAGACTGCACTTTCCCACACATGGTGCTCTATAATGTATTGCTTGGATAGTGGGATCTGTATTCCTCTATAGCTGATGGTACGTTGTGCTGTATATTATACAGAGCAATGTACCATCAGCTATAGAGGAATACAAATCCCAGCAATACATTATACACTGCATGTATAATATATTGCTGAGATTTGTTGTATTCCTCTATAGCTGGTGGTATTCTGTATTGCGCTGTATAATGTACTTTTGCTGGGATTTGTAGTCCTCTATAGCCGGTGCCATTCTGCATTGATTGCTGTATAATTTTATACTTTCCAATTCACTATATTGCACACCACACTTTTTTTTTTTACTTCCACCGCTCCAAGCTTGCTCCTATGATGGACTACAATCTCAATACAAACTAGTAGTCCATCACTAGAGCCATTAAAAAAATAATCCAATTAATTGATTAATCGAACTTAATAATCGGCTAACTAATCGATTTTGAAAATAATCATTAGCTGCAGCTCTAGTTTGATAGTGATTGGCCTGCAGTGGATTACATCCACATAATACTAAAAGAAAAGTGGTTAATTGGTTTGATAGTGATTGACCTGCAGGGGATTACATCCACATAATACTAAAAGTGGGTTGGTTTGATAGTTATTGGGTTGAGCAATCTAGCCCCCACCTTGCTCAACAGAATGTGTTCATTCCTAATCCATGTGGAACATGGCCACCAGATTTAGGGACCACTGAACACCTTTTATTAGGTTATTTGACCTATTACATGATGACTACAGAGAGCTGCAAGGTAAATCTGGAACAGGAGCGTTCCTTGTATCTACAGCTAGCGCCCTGCTGATCAGTGGTCTGCAAACAGTGGGGATTAGTGAGTCTTACTGCCCCCCCTTCCAGTTACACATTATCCCCCCTCACACTCACCTCACCCTACTCCTGTTTACAGTGACTTTCTGCTACCTACCTCACCCCGTCCTGCTAACTACCTCACCCCTCCCACCCCCCACAGGCACTGTGCTTCCCTGCTACTCACCTCACCCCCTAAGGTCAAAACAGCAGCACATAGACTGGAAAATGGAATGCTGCAGTGTGAGACCATCAGCATTTTATTCTTTTGCATAATGCACATGTGAACACAGAGTAGAATACAGGGGTGAGCTCATCGATGTGCTCAACTACAGCATAGCCTACAGAGAGGTCTAGGACTCAGCTATGCTATGTTATAAGAAAACAGTATTTTTTTAATAGCAGTCATTTATTTAATACATTAACATGACCTGATCTGCACTGAATGACAGTTAAAATAAAGTAAAAGACAAAAAGTATTAGATTATTGAATTTTAGAATTTGAAACTGCTGGTTCATTTGTGGATGACTGCAATGCATTGACTTGCCATTAGTGAAAAAGTTTTTGTTTTTTTTTCCATTTTAATAAGTGGTGGGAGGTACAGACGTTCTTTCCATTACCAAGCTTGCCATGTAACCATGTACCATGTAATGTTCTTGGCATTTAATACATATAGTATGTCCCAGTAGTACACCAGATCATCATCTTTGACCGATACCTCTAGTTCACTACTTGCAACTTATTTGCTTCATTTTCCAGTTTCCAGATGGTTTGGCAATAACCCCAGAATCCTGTAGGAAGTGGCTTTACTTGTTATTTACTTTATTCTAGATACCCATTTGAAGTAGACAGCCAGAGACAGGCACTCATTTTCCAGGGCACTTGGAGGTGTGAAGTGTGCAAGCTGGGGAATTTTCAGAGGATGAGCACATGTGAACATATTCCAGTTTCCATAGTGTTATTTTATAACTTGCATGTAGCTATGGTCTTTACTAGATATGCTTCTGTGTGTTTTGATGCTCGTGTGAATATTGGTATTGGAGAGTTTCTAGGCAGATTAAGGACTAAATTTACAAAGCAGGTTTTTGGTTGTGATCTTCTGGATACCACACCTTACATAGCTCATATTGCTAAGGATCCGTTCTCAAAAGGGCATAATATAATATATTTAGTATTTGCTTGCTCTTAACAACTGATGTAAGTAACAACTGATGAAAAAAATCAAGCATTCAAATGTTAAAGTATATTTAAACGCAAGAACATACATTTAATATATTGCAGCTTACCAGTCTGGATATGCGGTGGCTTCATTAGTTTTCTTTTTTCAAACTTCTTCTTTTCCTTTATTTTTACCTGGTAATTTGCCAGTATAACACTTCCTGCTTTAGGGTGACAACACCTGTTGTACTGTATCTACGGAGAAGCAGTGTTCAATCTTCAAAACCTAGGGAGAGGTGATCTGCAGTGGATGAGGAGAGCTGGGAACAATGTAACTGATAAGTCAGCTTAGAAGATTTCTGGCAAGGTCAAAAGGTATTTCTTTGGCTCTTTTCAAGCAAATAACAAAATGCTTTCTTCCAATGGTATATTTAATAGACCAAATGGGAACAAATAAGAGATGGTCATTGTTAAAGTGTCTCAACAAGCAAAAACCAAGATCCTGCAGTACAAAGTTCAAAAGAGGGAATTGAGCATTCTTTTTTTTTTTTTTAAGCATGTAATATTTATTGAGTTTTTAGTGCAAATACATATGAAAAGACGTCATAGTAACTCGGTACATGCACAGTATAGTAGAGAGCAGGTGTTATACATGGTTACAGACTTATGCGAGTGAACAACGAATTTAAACAACTATGACATCATCAAAAGTCATTATAGCCACCATTTAACAAACCATAAACGGATTGGTAGAATTAAGCATTCTTAAAACTCCCTTATATGCAGACCATTACTGTTTGAACAGAATTGTTCATCCTGTCAGTTCTTGGTTCATATTCTGACAACACAACTGTATCTGCCATCCATATGCAGAATAGCTTACTATTGTTGGCTCACAAAAATGTTCCACTCAGCTTTGCATATACACTCACCGGCCACTTTATTGGGTACACCTTGCTAGTCCCGGGTTGGACCCCCCTTTTGCTTCCAGAACTGCCTTAACTCTTCGTGGCATAGATTGAACAATGTGTTGTAAACATTCCTCAGAGATTTTAGTCCATATTGACATGATAGCATCACACAGTTGCTGCAGATTTGTTGGCTGCACATCCATGATGTGAATCTCCCTTTCCACCACATCCCAAAGGTGCTCTATTGGTTTGAGATTTGGTGACTGTGGAGGCCATTGGAGTACAGTGAGCACATTGTCATGTTAAAGAAACCAGTTTGAGATGATGTGAGCTTTGTAACATGGTGCATTATCCTGCAGGAAGTAGCCACCAGAAGGTGGGTATACTGTAGTTATAAAAGGGTTGGACATGGTCATCAACAATACTCAGGTAGGCCGTGGTGTTTAAATGATGCTTAATTGGTACTAAGGGGCCCAATGTATGCCAAGAAAATATCCCCCACACCAATACACCACCACCAGATAAAATAACTCATCCATCTTCGTGAATTGAGCTCACTATTCAGTAAGTATTTAAATAGATTGCAATGTATATTTATTGAAATGCTAAAAAGGAACGTTTTTTTTCTTGTTTTTTGGATAGAATGGAAAAGGGTTAGAACCCTTGGGGTTTATATTGCTGTTTGTGTTTTTGCTATGAAGGTTTACCCCATTTGTCCTGATGACCACTGTCAGTGGGACTGAGAGTGAAGGAAAATCTAAAATATTGAGTTGCCACCATAATAGGGCTAGATGGGAAGTCTTCCGGTGGGGGGCACTTGTTCTGATGACATTATTCAGAAGATTTATCTAATTTTGTAGCAATTTCCTCTCACTTTTTGTGTCTACAGGAAAGGAAGTCGAGGGAAATCTCTTGAATGGGACACAGATGGGAGAAAAAAAGGAGTTCTAAAGTCACAGCATACTGTATACTACCCTGTTATAACATTAGCCTTGTAAAAGGATAAGACTAGAGTTGTATGGGATAATGCAGTCAACGCTTATTTGAAAAAAATCCATTTATGTATTCAGTGCTGCCTTCCGTCTGCCCATCACTTCCAACAACTTCCTGGATTCCCAGTGTGGTTGTGTCTATTTCCTCTTTCTCATTTTCTCAAGACTGCATATCCCATCATGCATTGCTTCCAGCTAGCAATGATGTAACATTATGGGAAGATCAGATGTTGAGGTGTACAACCCCAATTCCAATAAATTTGGCACTCTGTGTAAAATCTAAATAAAAACAGAATGCAGTGATGTGCAAATCTCAAACTCATATTTTATTCAAAACAGACAATAGAAAACAGCAAATGTTTAAACTGAGAAAATGTACAATTCTAATAAAATAAGGTAATTTTGAAATTCATGGCAACACATCTCAAAAAGGTCGGAACTGGGCAACAAAAAGCTGGCAAAGTAAGTGGTATCAACAAGGAAGAGCTGGAAGAAAATCATGCAACTAAACAGGTTAATTAGTAACATGTCCGTAACATGATTGGGTATAAAAAGAGCATCTTAGAGAGTCAAATTGTCTCAGCAGTAAAGATGAGCAGAGGTTCACCAATCTATGAAAAGCTGCTTCTAAAATTTGTCAATTTCAGAATAATGTTCCTTCAAATTGCAAAGACTTTAACTATATAATCATCTACAGTACATAATATCAAAATCTTCAGATAATCTGGAGAGATCTCTGTGCGCAAGGGACAAGGCTGAAACGCAATATCGGATGCCCGTGATCTGTGGGCCCTCAGAAGACACTACATTAAAAACAGTCATGATTCTGTGATGGATATCACTGCATGGGCTCAGGAATACTTCCAAAAATCACTGTCTGTGAACACATTTTGCCGTGGCATCCAAAAATGCAAGTTCAAAGCTTTATCAGGCAAAGAAGAAGCCATATGTGAACATGATCCAGAAATGTCGCCGTCTTCTCCGGGCCAAAGCTCATTTATAATGTCTGTTGCAAAGTGGAAAACTGTTCTGTGGTTGGACAAATTGAATTTGCCATTCTTTTTTGGCAACCAAACTTTATAGCTTTAGACCATAGATACTCTTTAACCATTCCCTAAAACGTTGGTGATTTAATATACTTTGTTTCAGTTACTATCATTGTATAGTTGTTGCTTAAGTTATGCATACTAGTTTGGCTGGCACTTGTTTTTATGTAACAAACTGGAAACATGCAGTGCTTTGCCTTGTGTGTGAGATTGCTGCATTAGTTTAGTTTCTGTGATTGCCTTTAGAAAGTACAATGGGTGCCGAATAATCAAACTGAAATATAATTTATATTAATTTTTGTTTTGAACTGGAAGAGTTTTGTATTTAAGGGGAAAAAAAACAAACTTTTTCTCAATGTCTGGTTACTTGAGAACATCTAGTACAGGTGGATGCATACTGTTAGCCTGGATAAAGGTTGTGTGATCATATCAGATGGCATTTCCCAGAGCAATGTGCAGCTCGCCTTAGACAGTACGCAATATGTATTATTGCGCTGGTTATGGAAGGCTGCAGTGAGAAGCAGGTGATGGGGAAATGAGGTGCATTGTCTGGAGCAATGAGGGGGATATTGCTTGGTAGGCTAGTTATTCTACATGTCAGATTGCAGGTCTGTACCCAGGGATGCTGGAGAGGGTGGGTTTGGCTTGGTGTGCTTGGGTACTAGAAAGCAGTGGAGATCTGTGACTGTATTCACTGTGCAGGAGTAGACTGGATGTGGCAACATGGCTTAGAATGTGGCTTGTTTTTAAAACCACAATTATGCACAAACCCTTTGTACCTATGCTGAAATGTTGGCACCTGCATTAACTCATATCTAGATATCTGAGTCGGACTGCGCTGATACATTATCATCTA
>NW_017307061.1:521867-537774 GCF_000935625.1 Nanorana parkeri | reverse complement strand
GTTGGGGGGGGGAAGCAAATGACCTGGGGGCCACTGGGCACATTTTCTTCCATGGGGGCCACATGAGGAGAGACAGCCAGGAGAGAGAGTATGGAGAGAGAGCCAGGGGAGGGAGAGGAGAGAACGCAGGGAGAGGCAGCTAGGAGAGAGCAAGAGGAGAGACAGCCAGAAGGGTGAGCCGAGGAGAGACAGCCAGGAAGATGAGCAAGGACGGACAGACAGCCAGGGGAGAAAGAGAGGACAGACAGCCAGGCGAGAAAGAGGTAAGGAAAGACAGTCTGGAGAGAAAGAATGAGCAAAGACAGCCAGGAGGATGAATGAGGAGAGAGCAAGGAGAGACTGCCAGGAGAGGAGGGATGCTGGAGAGGCTTGGTGTGCTTGGGTACTAGAAAGCAGTGGAGAAAGTAGTAGAGATCTGTGAATGTATTCACTGTGCAGGAGTAGACTGGATGTGACAACATGGCTTAGAATGTGGCTTGTTTTTACAACCACAAATCTGCACAAACTCTTTATACCTATGCTGAAATGTTGGCACCTGTATTAACTCTTATCTAGATATCTGAGTGGGACTGCGCTTGTATTTTGTCATCTACAACAGGGGTCTCAAACTCAAATGACCTGGGGGCCACTGGGCACATTTTCTTCCATGGGAACCACATGAGAGACAGCCAGGGGAGAGAGTGAGGAAAGATAGTGAACAACACATCTGCCTGTAGCAGAACCCGTGTGCCCTTCAAGACTTATTTGCACCCTGTGTTTCAGACACCTCCTCACTCCCTGAGCATTTCTCCATGTCCTGTGCCTCCTCCATGCCCTCAAGTTGGTACACAAGAACCCCGTGGTTGCCCCTGTCCACCTGTCATAGTGACATCTTGTGTCTGGGTTTCAGCTGGCCTGTTGTTGATTGTTTCCTTATGGTGGTTGCTGGGTTGTCCTCTATATTATTGAGGTCCATTATCCTTTCAGATAAGTCCCCCTAGGGGTACGACCTGTCCTGTTCTGGAACACTAAATTCTTTCTTGGTGACTTTCCTCATTGTAGCAATCCCATATTGCATCCTTATTTTCTCACTGGCCCTTCAGCCAATATTTCCTCTGCATACTGGCAAGATTTCCACATTCGTTGGATCCCTCAGTGGCTGTTGCCTGTCCCCACAGTTGGGCTGTTTTTGAATGGCCCACACATCTATGATTTACCATATCTCTGTGTCCCTCAATGGAGAATAAGATTTTTATACTTACCATAAAAGCTTTTCTTGGAGTCCATTTAGGGACACAGGTCCAACCCATCTGTTTCTTGACCCTATGCACTGATTGCGCACAAAGGTTTACGCATGATGGTTAGGAGCGAGATTATATGTGTGCTATGGTTTATTTCTGTTTGCCAGTGTCCACCTGTAGCAGAGTAACCAACACGTCTATGACTTAAATCTGCAGATGAATGAAACAGAGTAAATACAGAAGGAACAATGTTACATTGCATCTCAATCTCATGCCCTGAACAGCTAGGCCAGAGCAGCAGCAGGCCAGAAGGACCGGTGTGTACTACACATGCCCTGTGTACTTCGATAAAGTGTTTTTTGTGTGCATTCCTTATCTTTATTCATTCCTCTCCCTCACCCAGATGTCACCTGAAATGTCACCAAAAGGAAAAGGACAGAAATGTTATTTATTTATATATATATATATGGATTAAAAATTCACTTGTCCTCTCGTCTGTGACGAAAGGACGCCGGAGCCGGACAAGTAGCTCCCTGGCCGCCCGTTTAATTAAATGGCTGGCCAGGAGCTTCTTGGATGGCTGTTTACATACCATCGTTCCGGCGGTCACAATTATGGTACCAGTAGTGGTGAGATTGATGTGGATTTGGTGTTGCAAGATATAATTAAGGTGGTGGGATATATCATGGTATTGGATGATATTACTATTGTACTAGTGGTGTGGGATATGGGGTGTTGCCTATTTTTTCTGTTGGTATAATTTTGCTCCTGGGAGATATTTCATATTGAAAAATTGTACTATAGTGTTGGTTGTTTTGGATATTAGTATGGCACAGATTTTTTTTATTGTGGTGCTCCTGGCAGGAAATATTATTACAGTTCATGTGTTTATATTGCTGATTGATAATAATAATATGGTGCTGGGTGTTAATGCATACCCCCCCCACAATAAAGATCCCTTGTAAATGCACCTGCATGCAGATTCAAAAACATCCAAAAGAATTTTTTTTTTAAATGAAATATTTATTTTTCTTGCATATAATGTAATCCGACTTCTTGTTTTTCTGAGGCAATGCTGACCTACCCAGGGCCCCACAGATACCTCCTGGGATGTACCAGTGACTTTCAGGGAAATCTTATCAGTACACTGCGAGATCTTGCACGTTTCGAATATAGAGATTACCCTTCATCAGCCTATACCCTATTAGTAGGCTGATGAAGGGGAATCTCTATCCCCCCCAAAACCCCTGCTACACTCTTGCTGATATCACTTGGAGAAGCAGCTTGGATGCACAACCGGTTTGCTGGTGCACTTCTGGTCCCTCATCCCACATTGCTGTAGTGTCACTGTTCATCCATCTGCATGGTGGCTCATCACTTGCCTAGGGCCAGGGCAGTGGCTAGAGGAATGGAGTCACATTTCCATGAGAGATACAGTAGGTACTCCAAGTGTATATATTTGTTCATGCATAGATAAATATCAGTTCAAAATATGCTGCCCAAGTGCAAGACTGTAAAGTGTAAAATGCAATATATATATATAATCTAAATGGGCCCTGAAATTGTTGACTTCCCATCACTTTCTGTTTTGGGGACAATAGTTACCAGGAAAAGGTTAATCACCCTGGTGGGCATTCAGACAATTAAAACTTGACAGCGGTTTCAGCCCTTCATCACTCTATCCAAAACTAAAGAAAACCATTTTGCCTAACTATACACTTCCAAGTTCCTAACAAGGTTTCTCACCCTGCATGTTACTTATTCTAAAGTTGACACCATCACATCAAGGGGTGGGTAATGTTGTTAATGAATGCAGAAGTTCACTGCAAGCAAACGCATTGCGAGAAGTGCAGTCTTGCAGTAATTAGTGCTGTGAATGAAATAGTGTGTTATTGGGCACAGCACAATACAGGGCAGTAGGGAGCCATATTCAGTATAAGCATGATTACGTTTGACGTGTTTTGGGACTTCTGCTGCAGGGACAACCAAAGGAGGATATTAATGTGCACAGTAAATTGGGTCAAATGTGGCTTATCAGAAAGTAAGAGTAGATGTGTATTAACTATTAGGCAAAACTAGTTCAAATATTTTACTTTAATGACAGGTTCACTTTAGGATCCTATCATCAACAAGTTTGGCCTAGTTATAAAGCAGCCACCTGCTGATTGACATGCTACAAAGACAAGGCTGATGGTCAAGCCTCCATGCCACCATGGAGCAATCAGGCACAACCTATGAAAGTGGTAACTGCTCTGAATTAAGGAGCAGTGCAGCAACATTGCCATAACATCACAAGAAGCTGAATGGGCTTCACTGGCAGAATCAATCGGTATTTGTGGGACTTTGCAGGAGGAAGAAAGAGGGAGGATACACTATTAATGAAATGCTGCAGCACCTTTTATTAAAAGGAGAACTATGGGGTCAGTGTTTTTCCCCATAGTTCTCCTTAGGGTAACGGGAGGACACACACTAGCGTCCTCCCGTTACCCTAAGCTCAGTATACCGCGAGCTACAGCTCGCGGTATACTGAGACGCCGCAGCCGGAGTGGATCCCGACGTAGATGACGGGATCCGCCCAGCTGCCTAGTGCTCCTTAGGGTAACGGGAGGACACACACTAGCGTCCTCCCGTTACCCTAAGCTCAGTATACCGCGAGCTACAGCTCGCGGTATACTGAGACGCCGCAACGGATCCCGACGTAGATGACGGGATCCGCCCAGCTGCGTGAGTGACAGCTGGCTCTGCCTATCTAGAGGCAGAGCCAGCTGTACCCGCCCCCTTCCCCGTCCAGCCAGTCAGCGCTGGCAGATCGGAGCGGGAAGAGGGGAATCCAGCCCCTCCCCCTGTCACGGCAGAGAGCCGTGACAGGATCGAGAGGTGAGCGAACCTGGTATGTGTTCGCTCACCTCCCGATCTACTGAGCCGACCTGTGACAGTCTCATTGTCACAGGTCGGCTAGAACTAGGTGAGTGGAAATCACTCATCTCATAGTTCTACTTTAATAATCTCCATTGCCCCCTGCTTTCTATCAGCTATTTAATCTGCATTTTGCTAGAGGGCTGGATCACGGTCAACAGGGGAAGTTTTCATCACCGTAATACATTTTGTAAGAGTATGATCATCTTGGCTGTTTTTTTCTTTCTTTATAAGCTTGTTATCTTTAATGTGGAAAACACATTACACAAAGTAAAACAGTTCATATTTATTACAAAAATGAAATCCAACCACTTTGATACATTTTACAATATTAAAGACAACCATTATTAGAACTATTCAAAAACATGGTGTTACTCAAGATGGTTTTTATTACCTGAAAGCAAAGTAAATAATTAGAATGTAAAAAGCTACCTAATGCTAACAGCTACAGTGACATGCATCAAGTTTACTGGTCTGGTAAATACCTCCTTGAGGTACAGTAAAATAAGAAAAATGGAAACAGCTGTTTTCCTGGGAATCAGGAAACGGCCCAATTATCTTCCAACACTGCTGTGCATATTGTGTAGTATATGACAAAGTATAAATGTGCAATGTTAAGTAATTACTACCAAAGTGCCTGATATACAGAACTGTCTGGGCTGCTTCATGGAAACCAATCAGATCCACCCTCTCATTCTTTCTGCACATTAAAAGTGAAGGAAAATAATAATTTGATTGGTTCCTTTGGGCAAGACTGACAGTTCTTGATTCAGATACCTAATAATTATGGTTCTCCATATCTATACTTTACAGACAGTCTATATAGCAAATAGACCTTTCTGTTTATTTTCTTCCAGAAATAATAATCAGCTTCACAATGTGGACAATATAGATTTAATTACTCCAATAATTATTTTATAAAGGAAGAAATGGACTTGGAATAATATTTTACCAGACCAATGTCTTTATATGCTCATATTTTTAAAACATATGTACAGTATAGAAGAAAATGTTCATTTAAAAACACAACCTACCAAAAATAAGTAAAAAAATATATATTGGGAGCTTCTAGGTGACTTGTTTTGTCTGTCTACAGTTATGCTGTTTTTTTTTCGTATTTGTTTTTTGCTTTTAACATTTACACCTTTTTTGTAAATTATAATTTTGATGCCAACACAACTATTTGTACATATTTCTGATCAATTTATTTAACAGGATATTTTATAATATTACATGTCATAGCAGCATTTGTGTCTTCCAAATCTAGTACACATTTGCCAAGTATTATTTGCATGGGAAAGTACACTGAAGTTATTTATCTATCACACTAGCATATTAACAGGGATAAAAGATGACTCCTAAGCAGTTGCTTTTTCTGTGAACATAAAACAAAGCATAGCCCTTCCATGTTTTTTAAATCATCATCATTAAAATATAACAGTGAATCTACTTTTAATGCATGGCAAAAACCGCACAGAAAAAATATACATATGCAATGGGGTGGTTAATCCTTCTCTAATGGAGTATGCCATCCCGTCAGTGCCAATATTGCATTATCTCTTCCAATGACTAGAACATTTTCATGCCTGTTTATCAGATGTGTAATCCCATAATCCCCAGAAAACAGTGGCACGCTATTTTATTATTATTTATTTCTGATGCCTTTTGTTTGGAGGTTTCTTGTGAACTGGAAGCAACGATTACCCTTGAAAGCCAGAGAAGAGTAGGTTTTGTAGCCTTAAATAAATTCTCCGCGAAAGGGAAGAGAGTTTATATTTTGCTGTTGCCAACGACTGCGCAACCGGCACAAAGGCTGTTCGTCCACGTTCTCGAACTCACTGAAGCCGAGCTGATTAAGCACCTCATAGATACCAGCTTTGGATGCAACCTGTCAGAAAACAAAACCAAAAAAAATTCTCACCTAAATGTAAAGTAATTGTGGGACCAGCTCGCCATATCAAACTATAGCAGGTTGAAAACTAGGCAATTTCAGTGCAAATCAAATATTTATCAAGCAAGTATTTTTTTTTCTGAAGTTCCAGTTATTTGTGACACACATTTACATATGTTTTACCATTTGTAAGGTCAGTGGGATGAATTTATTAAAACTGGAGCAGACAGAATCTGGAGCAGTCGCCCACAGTAACCAATCAGCTTCACATTCTCTCTGCTCCAGTTTTGATAAATTCCCCTCGTGTTTTTTTTTTTTATAGAGTATTGAGATTCAGAGAGAAAGATAGTTTGTATGGGTGTACTTTTTCATGAATTATAGAAATCTATCCTAAAAATATTGTAATCGGTTTGTTTATATTTTACTAACCTTTCTAAATGTACCTGACTGATCACCAGTAACAACTATTCCACAGACATTTACAGGGTTCTTCACAAAAGGGTGAAGAGTTTGGAGAAGTCAGGAGAAGTGAACAATCTAGGACAACATAGCTGATTTGTAAAAATTCTCCAATTCAGCTCACTTTCCAGTTCAGTTATGTTGTCCTAGATTGTTCACTTCTCTTGACTTCTCCAAACTCTTCACCCTTCTGTGAATAACCCTGTTAGAGTCATACTGGTGAAAGCTCTGGGCCATACACTGAGTTCCAGACTCTCAGGGCATGAGGCTGGGAACCAACAATATAAGTCTCCTGTATAAATATTGTGTAAATAGACGTAGAGTATATAGGACAAGCAGTAATCACTTGTGATTACAACCATTAGAATGCCTTCACACTGTTGTGGTAATGCAAAATCCAGCCATGCATTTTAAATGGCAGCACAAAGCACCATTAGAACAAGTCAACTTGCCTCCTCTGCGGTGCATACATGGACTGCGTTGGGGGCAAAAAAAGATGTCTATTGTTTTCGTGTGTTAAAGGAGTACTATGAGGTGAGTACAGCTGGGTGGATCTCGACAGTAATGTTGGGATCCGTCCCGGCTGTGGCGGTCTCCGTATAGCGCGAGCTGTAGCGCGGTATACTAGGCTTTGGGTCACGGGAGGAAGCTAGTTTATGTCCTCCCGTGACCCATAGTTCTCCTTTTAAAGTGTATGATAAGCCAAAAGCCTTGTTTTCTAGTTTTGGATAGTATGGGGAAAGATTAGACCTTCTGTTGGATTTTTTTTTTTTTTCTAGGACTGCATTTGAGAGATTTCCTCTGAAATCCTGTTCAGCTTATAACTATTTCACCAGACAGGTAGTGAGGGAAAATATGCAACAGGGACACAGACATCAAATCTGAAGTCTAGTTTTCCTGAGCTCTACTAAAGAAAAGCAGGTATTACCTGTCTGTGTTGCTGTTAGTGTTTTACAGACATGATATGAGTGGAACTCTGTCAGTAGAATAGGATGCGACTGTAAATCTCTCTAAAAGAGCCCTGGATAGCAGTAGCAACCTGATGGAGGTTCTAACCCTTCCCCATTATAGCATATAGGAAAAAAGGTTTCAGCTACACATACACTTTAAAACAGAACTACGGCCAGCTAAAATAACAAAGTTATACTTACCCAAACCATAATCTCGGCTTGCTCATAGACCACTCCCTTCAGCCTCACTTCCCCTACGCTCCAAAATGTCTTTAATACCAAATCACATCACATTGTTGGTCCTAATTATTTCCACAGTGATATCAGTTTACTGTACATGGGCACTGCCTAGAAGCTACAAGTCTGTGGCTATGTGAAACATTGGTGTGATATTGTAGCTAAATTGGCATAATCAATACATGTTTCCTGGTAGACTTCCCTAGATTTCAGTTTGTCTTATTGACATGTAAATTTTTTGTTGTCATTTTTGATATAACTGCAGTACAAAGCTTAGAATAAAACTGAGAAATGTATAAGAAAAAAAGTATAACTAAGACTAGCAATTATTGTTTTGTGCAATTGCAGCCATGCTTATTATGCAGTTATTACATCAGTTTAAAGCTGAACTCCACATATAAATTGTTATGCATACTTACATTGGTCCAGCTTGGCCCAATGTAAATATGTGCATATGTCTTACCTGATCCTGTAAAAGCACTTTAGCAGCCCAAGCTCTGAAAACACAGGAGGTTGACCTGTATTCATTGACAAATATACTAGGCATTCTCTGAAATGGCAGCTTTGCCAAGTGAGCATCCCCCCATGTTTTCAGAGCAGAGGGAACCCGCTCAGCACAGCATCATACAGGACCTGGAAAATCAGGGCCAGCACTGTAGGAACTCTGGCAACTACAATGCTTTTTACAGGATCCTTGTGGGCAACTCATGTATGATGATATATGCACTTACATTCAGCCAGGCTAGACCAATGTACATATTCATAATAATTAAACCTGGAGTTCAGCTTAACACAATTGTTTTATACAGGTGTACAATTATAGAACAACAACATCTGTATAAAACAGCTGCATCAACAGAAAAAAAAGTTGGTCTCATACACAAAAAGTAATTGCACTGAGAACATAAATGGTTTGTTATGCTGGCCACACAGGCAATATTAAACAGTATTGACCATTTTATACAATTTTATGCTCAAAAATAATGCTGTATTCCGACACAGAAAAAAAAATGAATCACATGAGACTGACTTTTCCAAAAGGGCCTATTCACAATACAGCGTGGCAAGAAACGCATGGAATCCATGCATTTAGTGCACACGATCCAGTGACGCACTGCATGATAGGCGCACTGGTGCATTGCCATTGATTTTTAATGGCACCTAAACACACATGCCAGCGGGTGTGCGTTGCAGCACTGCACAACAGTCTGTGTTGCTGTTCAGTGGGGAAAAAAAAGTAGTGCATGCCTTATATTTTTCTTTCACTTCATGGCAATGTATGCCCCCTGGGCTGAGAATCTGTAACAGTGCAGCACACATAGCGTGTGGTACCAGCTAGTGCGTGACAGCGTGTGCTAAATGCACATTTTCGTGATGTTTAGTGCTATAGTGTGACTTCTGTAAGATGCAATTCTGACAGTTTACTGCAGAATTGTTTTTACATGTATGACCAACCTATCCCTGCCTGATCGGGATCGGAGGGCAACATATAAATGTATATTCAGTATGTTAATAGAATGAAAGATACTAATATACAGAACAAACCAAAGTCAACTATTAGTATAAGGAGATGGTAGCTACTGTCCCACTTTATTTAAAGCAAACACCATCATCGGAACTCCTGTCTTTAGCAGCTGCTGCCACCTTAAACTGCAGTGAGCCGTTCTACTAGTCACTGTGAATGCTGCAGAAGACTGGAGTCTGCATGTTAGCAGTCAGCACATTCATGCTCTGTATGATGAATATGATGTACTGTTCCAGTTCCTAAGAGAGTAACAATTGCCATCTATAATCTTCTTCACTCTAGTAAGAAGTTTCAGTGTAGGTTTGGGGCAGCACCGGGAAAAGAGGGTGTGGAGCTCTGACTGGTTTAATGAAAGATTTTGACAGCTAGCCAAAGAGAAATATATTCTCCTCATTCATTATGGCTTCATCTCACTTTGCTACAGTTAGACTATCTAATATTTACTTGTCAACAATTAGCTTTTTATTTGTCATGTTTTCTATATTTAATGTGTAATTTTAGTTAACCACTTCAGTCCCAGAGAGTTCTTATTGTGGAGCTGCCATTCCTTTAGAACTTTTTTTTTTTAAATTTGTTTTTAGCTTTTGTAACCTATCCTGGCATATTATACATCTTATAGATATGTGTTTTATTTGCTAGCAGATCTGGATATGCTCATTTTCATTAGAAAATCTGAAAAAGGCATTCACTTTTCCCCAGTTATTATCCAAGCAGCCCCAGTTCTGAACCCTAAACTATCATAGGAAACATTTTCTGACTAAAAGGCTATTGCAGAAGTACAAACTTTTACTTATTTATTTTGTAACATAAGGGAATGGTGAACTCAAAGTAAAAGTTAGTGGCACTGCCAAGGACTGCCAAATAGCTCTAGACATGGAGAGGTCAAGACTTGAGTTACAGTATGCTTCCAGGATTAGGTTAGTTCTCAACTTCTGGCTTTTAACAGCAATATAGATGCTCCCACGATATGTATTTCATTCTATATATCTTCACTGTTGCAAAGTTTAAAATGGAGATGTGCCGGCAAGAGTGGGCATGCTTAACCCTCCTGCTACCCGTGCCACCAAATGCCGCTCCATTGTTGAGGTCTCCAAGTTGGCTGGGAGCTTGACACTTCCAGGAGTGCAGATCTCCGGTGTTCCCCACAGTGCTCACAGGTTAATGAATTTATCCTAGTTTTGTTGCATTTGTTTTGAAATGTGTTAAAGATATTCAACATTTAAAATCCCTTAATTTCATCTGTAAATAACTTAACCGGTAACACAGGTCAGAATCGTGACAAACGTGAAAAGAGGCTGAATAACTTTTT
The DNA here is from genome assembly GCF_000935625.1 of Nanorana parkeri. NCBI lineage: Eukaryota > Metazoa > Chordata > Amphibia > Anura > Dicroglossidae > Nanorana > Nanorana parkeri. The sequence goes on along the minus strand of NW_017307061.1, from coordinate 527,267 downwards.
TTAAACCAAGACCAGTTCTTTTAAAGATTACCTTTAGCTACCTAAAGTAGCCTTTAAAATACATAGAATCCATAGCCACATAAAATGTGGAAAAACAAAACTGTTCTGTACCATAAAGGGTAAACTATAACTTGCCCTTAAAAACTTCAGCCTGAATTTAAAAACCTTCATGTGAATCTTTTTTTTTTTAGCAAACATGTGGGGGCCATGCAGGTCATATCTGACAAGCAAAAATTTTACTTTCTATCATATGGTCGGAATCGTCTGACTTCTGAAGGGTTTGTTAGATTTTGCTCCATATGTTGTCTTTGGCACATGGCTGCAAATGTTACAATGTTTCCTTGTTGTCAGTAAAAGTGCTGAACTTTATTAAGTGGGCGAGACTGATAGGAGTTCAGTGTAAAGACCTCCTTTCATGAAAAACTAGACACACATTCTAAGGCTCAGCTTCACACAAAGAATAACGAAATGGAGAAAAGGCACAGCCAGTGGGGAGCAGGTACATACCCACGGGGAAACATGCTAATGAAACATTTTCAGAAGGTTATTTGTAATGGAAAATAGCATTTTTTTAAAAATAAAGCTGTGCACATATCGAATTCCATCTTAAAATTCTGCTTTTGTTTAACATATACTTGTTATTCATTCTACAAATTGTGCTTGCTCACCAAAGTCCTTGTATCATTACAACAAACTATGGATTTGTCAGATCAGTGATCTGTGCAGCAGCGTGTCCCTCCTCACAGCCGCTGCTGAGTCAGTGACAGCCAGCAGCTGTGAAGGAGGAAGGCTGGGCCCAGCGTCAGAAGTGGAGGAGGCGGGGCCGACGATGGAAGAGGAGGCAGGGCCCAGTGATGGAAGAGGCGGGGCCTGCCAACGACCATGGATCAGGGCTGACAGGTAAGAGGTGTGCAGCCCACCTGAGACCCTGAAGAGCCCACCATAGACAGTCTATGACAGGCTCTGCAGGGTCACTCTCAGGTGGGCTATTTGGGATATCAGGTGGGCTCTGCAAGGGCATAACTAGAAACCCCAGGGTCCAATACAATATTTTGCTATGGGGCCCTGTGATTTCTAGTTACTCCGTTGGTCTACATCATAAACATAACCCACAGCGACACCAATCACTTATGTCTCACAGGTCTAAGGCAGTCCATACATGTTTGAAATGCTAGTTTAGATCTTCACCCAGGCCTGCTGCTCCTATCTTCCCAATTCAGCTAACATTTATATATGACAGACATTTCTTCTCTGAAGAAAAGGGAATGATCTTAGATATTAATTTCCTGTAGCTGTTATGAGCCATTACTACAATGAACTGCTGAAAGCTTTACTCTTGGTGCCCTAGACAACCACAAAAAAATTAATATACATGCAATTATGGTATTCAGCAGGGGTAGGCCCAGGTGCTGCACTCCTTGATAGCATATCAAAAACATTCAAATATCCCAAACATGGGTTAGGGTGAGTTTTTTTAGGCAAACTACACCCACGCTTCAACAGTTAGGTTAAAGCATATACAGTACATTGTTACTACATCATTAAATAAAATTCAGAATAAAATACATTTCTAAGTGCTGGTATACACATCAGACAATTAAAAATTCTATCATGTGCTTTGAGATACAAGTGCATTATTCTAATTGCTTCAGAGGTGATAACCACAAAAGGAATGATGATGCAGTGATGATGTAATAATGGCTGCCAATTACTCAACGCATTTCACTGATACACAACTTCCTCAGGAGGATACAACTGCACTTGTGAACCAGCAAAAACCCAGATGAAGGAAAACGGTACACCCAGATTTCAGTTCAGGTGTAGAAGGGACACCAGTGGTGAGGAGAGGCCACCATGGGGCAGCTACTAAACTTGCGGTTGAGATGATATAGAGCTTCTCCCAGGCATCTCAACCACAGGTTAAGTTGTTGTTTCATGGTGACCTTTCCTCACCGCTGGTGTCCCTCCTACGAGCTGAAATCTGCGTGTACCGTTTTCCTTCATCTGGCTCTTTGCTGGTTCACAAGTGCTGCTGTAGCCTCCTGAGGAAGCTGTGCATCAGCAAAACCCATTGACGAATTGGCAGCCATTATTACATCATCACTGCATCATTCCTTTGTGGTTATCACCTCTGAAGCGATTAGAATAATGCACTTGTGTATCAATGCACCTTATATAATTTGACTTTATGATGTGTAAACCAGCAATTACATTTTTTTTAAAGCTGGATTTATTTAATGATTTAATTAAAACATTTTAACGTGACTGTTGAAGGCAATGTAGTGTGTCTAAAACCCCACCCTAAACTGTTTGGTATATTTGAAAGTCTTTGAACCACAAAAAATTACTTTCTATACTTTATCATCAAACTATTGTTTCACATTTCTTGAAAGGTTGCTAAACTTGTCCTCTGCAAATAATTATCCTTTCTCTATCTATATGCCCATTATCATTTTTTCTTAGTCACCTTTATTATGCTTATCATACAGATAACACTTTCGCTATACAAATTTTTTCAGACTCTAAAATTAACTCCACCTGCCACGGTTTTAGGCTCCCATCCACCTTGGTGCAAAGCCCCATTCCGTTTTCTCTGCAGAAACTTATTTTATTGGGTGGTTCACCAAGTATGACTAACTAAGAGTGTTGGGAATAAAAAGAGAAAAATATGATTGGTTGGTATGGGCAACAGCTCAACGTTCCCTGCAGTGTTCACAAAGAGACCCTTGTTACATACAACTCTACCACTTAGACAAAACCTAAAAACAAGCTTTCATATTAATTACAGGCCAAACCCATGCACACAAAAGGAAAGTGGACCATAGACATAACCTAAGTGATGGCCACATGCACTGCATGACAAATCCTGACAGGTTAACAGAGAGGCATTCACCTACTGTGAAAGTAGCAGGATACTTGTAAGACAATTGCCATCTACTTCTACTTAGACCAGTCTGCTTTGATTAAATGGGGTTGGCAGATGTGCCTTTCATCTCTTGCTGTCAAAATCAGCCACGTCACTATGAATTAGAAGGTCTAGCTGAGATGGAGGGCCATGGGCTTTCCCACAACCCAAAATCAGCAAGACTCCAACACGACTCCAGCAAAGTATACAGGAACAGATATAGCTCAGGTTTGGTTATTTCCTAGAGAATTGTTCTATTTGGCAATTTGGTTATAAACGTTTAATACATGAGCAGATTAAACCACTCTCCCGGCGGCCGGGAGAGTTAGGCTGTGTACTCACTGTGTACTCCATCGGGTAACGAAGGAAAGGGGGAGGAGTCCAGTGACACCACGGACATCGATGTCACCGGACTCCACCCCCCTTCCCTTCGTTAGCCAACAGAGCCACTTGTGGAAGAGGGGAGGAGTCCGGTGACATCGCAGACATCAACGGAAGACCCGGAAGCCGGCGGAGAGGTAAGTATGACTGATCAAAATAAGTTTGATTGATCAAAAAAATTTACGATTAATCAAAGGATTAATCGTTAATTTCCGGAGCCCTATAAAAAATAAAACCCCCAGTGGTGATTAAATACCACCAAAATAAAGCTCTATCTGTCCCCAAAAAATGGTATAAAAATTCATTTCAGTGCTGTACTGAAATGCATTTTATACCATTTACCATTTTATGCATGACGGAATAAACGTCAGTCAAAGTACTGCAGTGCTGAACACTGAAAAATGGCCTGGCCAGGAAGGGGGTCTAAACACCTGGTCTTGAAGTGGTTAAATGCAGAATGAAGACCCTAAGAAATTCTAAGCAAAAATAAACAGCAGAGATTAAACTCTTGTTCTGTACAGAGTAAGGGCTTCTTCACACCATGTATGTTGAGCTGTGTTTTTCTGCATAGCACCATACGTGACTGGCGTGAACAGGGCCCATAGAAAACAATTGTTTTATATACAAAATAACACAAGCCAACATTTGGCAGGCTAGCGAGTACCTGACTGGCTCTCTTAATTGCATGTCCACTTCTGGATTACAGTAATACCTTGGTTTACAAGTAACTTGGTTTGAGAGCGTTTTGCAAGACAAGCAAACATTTCTGAAAAATGTTGCCTTGATATACAAGCAATGTCTTGCAATAAGAGCAAAATTTTGTAGAAAAGCACCACCCGAATAAGGCTGTAGCAGTGCGAGCGATGAGACTGTTTAACGACAATGCAATGTCACATTGAATAGATTCCTTGGTAAGGTTTCACAAAATGAAAAAGATTCCATTGAGTCAAGAGATAGCAGTGATTCCGCTAGTGATGGTGAAAGTCGTCCTGCACAATAATCCCCCTCTCACCAGCTACGCACGCACCGGTAATTGTTTTATTTTTCTTTATATTTTGTACAGTATTATATTACAGTACAGTATTGTAATCATTTTTATATGAATATTTTTGGGTTGTGGAACGAATCATCTGAATTTCCATTATTTCCTATGGGGAAATTCGCTTTGATATACAAGCGCTTTGGATTACAAGCATGCTTACGGAACGAATTATGCTCTTAAACCAAGGTATTACTGTATTAGCATTATATTTTACATTATAGAACATTAGTTCTTAAAAATGAGAAATAGCAGGAAACCTAACTGTTCATATGGGGAATGAAGAAGACCCTTGCCAAAGTGTTTTTTCCCCTAATGAATGCACATAAATTCCATCTTCCACTGCTCAGACAGCTGACCAAACTGAAGGGATGAACAGATCTGTAAACAAAAAACCAGTAAAAGAGACCAAATACTGGAGCCCCATATGCGGACAATAGGAAACCTAATAAGCTGACAAATCTAGGAGAGTCACCATGAAGAGGCAAGTTACTTTTCCTCTCAAGCAGCTGTACACAGAACGTTGTGAGGCAGTAAAAACAGAAGGCAAAGAACAGGATCTCAGCTCATAGACTGTATGGTGTGTATTCATACTTTAGCTGTTTACATCTGACAGCAGCTGTCTGCAACTGTGAAAATACTAATGGAGACCAATGACATAAGTAATGGAGACCCCCTGGAATTCACTTCCATTAGCTTATCCAAACTAAGAGGGGTCTCGCATTGTTTCAGCTTGGGATTTGGAATACCAAAGCGACGGGACATAAATCTGATCTTTCAGTTATTGCTAGCACTACAGTAGCCGAATAATAATCTTTTATAGCTAAAGGAAGGCATTGTGTCTTAGTTTTATTCAGCACTCTGTATGGCAAGGTAGGTTTGCATTTGTTTTGATTTTATATTGTACCCCTGCAAGGCAAGCACAGACCCCCTTCTGAACTGACAAGCACCTGTGTGAAAGGGGCCTTAAACATTAATATCTTTCTCTACCAAAAAAACAACACTTAATGTACCCCAACTTTTAAGGTATATGTAAACCCGTAAAAGATTGTATATATTTTATTCAGATTATATA
>NW_017307061.1:501369-520583 GCF_000935625.1 Nanorana parkeri | reverse complement strand
ATATACATATACATATACATATACATACATACATACACACACACATTTTTTTTTTTTTTAACCATAGATGCCCATTAAAGCAACTCTAACCCCAACCTAACTCCAAAATGTAAATACTAGGGATGCACTGTTAAATCGGCCGCCAAAACATATCGGCCGCAAATGGCCCTTTTGGCAAAATGCCGAAAGTGCCATTCTCTGGCCGAAATAGTGGCGTAACCATAGATGCCCATTAAAGCAACTCTAACCCCAACCTAACTCCAAAATGTAAATACTAGGGATGCACTGTTAAATCGGCCGCCAAAACATATCGGCCGCAAATGGCCCTTTTGGCAAAATGCCGAAAGTGCCATTCTCTGGCCGAAATAGTGGCGTGTCCGTTCTTTCTCTCCTCCCTGCATGGGTACTGCTCTGTGTCCCAGCGGGGAGGGGAGAAACTGTCACAGGTGGCCGAGCGCTGTGAGCAGCCGGCGTCTCTCCTGCCCGCACAGCTCAGCCTCCTGTGACAGTGTGTGCGGAAGGAGAGCGAGTACAAACAAACACTCAGTGATCGCAAATAATTGAGGACATACCGTGTTTCCCCGAAAGTAAGACCTACCCCGAAAATAAGACCTAGTTTGGTGGTAGGTCTTATATTACAGAAATCCCTGAAGATAGCGCTAGGTCTTATTTGCGGGGTAGCTGCACATAGCTGAATTTTAAATGTCAAGACCGGTGTTGTGTCTCATACTAACTAAAAACCGGAGCTTCCAGAGAGGCGGGACAGAGGCGGGTCTATATAGATTTATATGCAGCTGAAGGGAGATAGAGCGGTTACGGAAATAGCCGAGCGGCTAAGGGAACACATATCGACGCGGAACAGAATTCGACACAACACCGGCCGCAGCTCCCACCCCCACACATGCCCGCCCGATGGAAGCGGCATATCATCCGCCGACACCGGGACCGGCAACAGCACTCCGCCTTCCGGGACCTCTTCCAGCCCGGTACTGTCTGCCGCCGGGACTATCCTGTACTGACACTGCTCGGAGCGGAGAGCTCCAGACAGCTACAGCCAGGGGTAAAAATAAGACATCCCCGAAAATAAGACCTAGTGTGTCTTTTTTCGTGGAAAAAAAATATAAGACAGTGTCTTATTTTCGGGGAAACACGGTAACATGTTTGCTATATCCTCAATTATGAATGAGAAGAGATCTACATCACCTCCTGTTCATTCATGATTGTGGACATGGTAAACATATCTCCACGAGTTACGAATGAACAGGCGCACTCAGTATAGAGGATTCATGTTCATTTATAACAGAAGCTGCAAAAAAAAGAGATTGAGGACTCTGTGTCCTCAATCTCTTTTTCTATTTTAAAAGGGAAATATCAGGGGTCTGTTTAGACTCCTAATATTTCCCTAAAGCCAATAAAAAAGTAAAAAATGTAAATATTTAATAAAATTTGAATAAAGATAAAATAAAATAAATTAAAAAGTAATAAATAAGAATAAAAAACATTTTTGGTTTCGGCCTGACATGTTTTTTCATTTCGGTTTCTAAATTTTCCATTTCAGTGCAAGTCTGGTAAATACTGATCTCTCCTGCTGCCTCTGGTGCTAAACACTGCATGTTTAACCAGCTTTCGCATACAAATATATGCCGCTAAGCGGGTGCCGCCACTGCCACCACTGCCATGTATCCTGATCAGCACACTTCCAGTGGGCTGATGAACCCAAGGGCAGCAATGATTTTGTCACTTCCAGTTTCAGGCTGTCATTTCTCCAACTGCTGTGGTAAATAGAATCTTCAGCGGTGTCCATAAGTGACATTAGGGCTCTAATAGACCACTGATGTCTCCATTAAGAGGGCCTATCACTTCATCTGTGCTACCACATATTGGTCTTGTTAGCCTCCTATGTGGTAGCAATATAGTGAAGAGTAAGAGTAAAAAAAAAAAAAAAAGTTTAAAAAAATTAGTGACAAAGTTTAAAAAAAAACAAATATATTGAAAACCCTCCATTCCTCTGAGCACACAAATGCACCTTGGATGCACCTACATTGTAAAACTACAATTGCACCACACGTTACATATTGCCTTAAACTTCAGATTTTAATATGCGTGTGCAAAAAATAAAAAAAATGCTCTGGTCCAGAATTGGATAAGAGGACTGGTCCTTCAAAGTCTGCTAGAAATACAGTTGTGCTCTAAAGTTTGCATACCCTTGGAGAATTGGTGATATATGTACCATTAATAAGAAAACATGCGTGAGCAGGCAAAACACATTTCTTATTTCCTATGGGATTCATATTCAACTGTAGGTCATAACAGAATGGCACAATTATAAAACAAAACATGGCGACAAATAAAAAAAGGAAATTGCCCCTTTTCAAAAGTCTGCATACCCTCAGTTCTTAATATTGTTATTGCCCCCTTTAGCCCCCAGTTACCTTGTTACGCAGGTCTTTTGACTTCTTTTCTGCTCCCCACAGCTCAGTATCTAGCCTGCTCAGTGCATCCATGTGAGAGCTAACGAACTCATTAACTATTTATACACAGACACTAATTGCAATTTAAAAAGCCACAGATGTGGGAAATAAACCTTTAATTGCCATTTTAACCTGTGAGTGTCCCCTTTGTGTGTCTGTAACAAGGCCAAACATTCCAGGGTATGCAATCATTTTAACGCGCCATTTCTGTTATTATGATTTTAAAAGGAGCCAAACTATGTGATGATAAATTGCTTCATATGCTCACTGACTTCATATGCTCACTATCCTTAAATAAAAGACAGTTTTTCGGCATGATCAGTCATTATTTTCAATATCCATGCCAAAAAGTCACGATTTCTGCCAGGGTTTGCAAACTTTTCAGCACAATTGTATATACCCTCCGTGTCCCCTGCAATCCATTACCAGCCTCCAGGCCACTACAGGACACAATGGTGATGAAGAGGTTGACGGGAATTGGTAAGTATTTCAGGAGACACACGAGAGCGACACACCTGGAAGTGCCAGTTTCCTAGCAGACTTCAGGGGAAATTCCTCATCAATGGAGAGGCATTCAGGAGGAGAGATATGTATTATTATTTACAGGGAGATATTTACATTTCTCTTTACAGGTAGATTATTTTAATTTGTTGATCGCCAACAGGGTCACTTTAACTACTGGTCCAAAAGTTACCAAAAGTATTGGTACTAAAACTTAATAGTCCTGTGCTGAAAATAACCTTTGCCAGATTAACAGCACCAAAGAAGAATAAATGATCTGTAAATAGCAGGAGACAGAATTATTCTGTAGTGTGGCTGTTGGCAAGTGTGCTTTTCCAGTGAGGAATTTGACTGCTTTAGTCACATACACACAACACTAAATCGAATAGAACTCAAACTATAATTAGCCTCAGTTCACTTGTAAATTGTATTAGAATATCACATCTGTAAAACGTTTGTGTATTTTATCTGCTGAATAGTGGGATAAAGTATTTAGGGTCTTAAATTATAACTAAAAGGCAGAACTTTTTCAGATTTGGATAGAATGGTGAGGGGTTAGAACCACTGTCAGGTTTATATTGTTGTCTGTCAGTGGCATCACAAGAGGGGTGCAGCCCACAATGGGTGACACCATCAGAGGGGGGGGGCACTAAAATGACTCCCCCCCACTGAAAAGTCAGGCACATGGTCATGGAGAGAGTGTCCGACAGCTGTAGAAGAGAGGAAGGGACACGGCGGCATACCTTATCCTGCCAGATAAACGTCCCCTCTTCTCTCTGCCGTTGTCGGTCACAGAGAGATGTTAACTGAGCGTAACGTCATTAGGCACATGCGCGATGTCACGGCAGTGGTGTATTTTGGTTTTGTGCTGCCCTAGGCAAGACTAAACCCGAGCGCCCTCCCATCCCTAATCTAAATTAGTCCCACCCCTTTCTGTTTATTACATTTTGAATAACCTATCAGTCGCAGGGTACATTGTGCTATCAACGTAGCGGGACGCTCTAGTTCTACCTTTGCAATAGCCACCTTCTCTATTTCTGCAGCTACAATAACCATTCTCTCCTGCCCTGCCATGCTGTGCTAGTCTCTAGTTCTGCAGCTGCAACACCGATCATCTGCCTTAATATGCTGGGCTGTCTATTTCTGCAGTTACCCATCTTCTCCCTTGGCCGCTGGGCTGTGTATCTTGCCCCGCTCTAGAGATATAACCCTGCACAGAGCTTATAGGCTGCACTTCCCCGGACTCACCACCATGGGGGTGCCGATGAGCATGATGACCATCTGGATCTCAGCCCTGGGGTCCTGCAGAAGCTCCTCCGCTGCCTGAAGTAAGAGATTTGGGTGCTGGTTTCCCAGGGAGGTCCGGCGCACGAACTGCCAATGCAACCGGACGAAAGTCACACACACCAATACATTTCCCAGCACAGTGACCAGTAAGAGGAAAGAGCTGCAGCTGCCATATATGGTGGCAGCATTAGTGGACAAGTTGGTCTCCCATTCAAAGAAGCACAAGGTCCAGGAGTGCTGGCAGTAATTTATGAATATTGTATAAATCATTTTTTTCTCTCTTACGTAACTGGTTTGGAGGACAGCATTTTTTGGCGCCCCCCTGGAAAGTGCCGCCCTAGGCAAATGCCTAGTTTGCCTTGCAGTAGATACACCCCTGTGTCACGCACACGCATAATGACAGTACACGCGTGCGTGATGGCATCCTGGCGTGTGACACCCTGCCTGGGGATGCCTCTGCTGTCTGTGTCCCCGTTTGGGAGATTCACTCTCTCTAATTGTTCGGATCACACATATCACCAGGAATAAAAGTGAGGGTAAATCCAAAATTGTGCCACTACAATTGGAATGGAGAGGAAAAGGGGTAATCTTCCAATGGGGGCACGTGTTCCTGTGATATCCATCTAAAAGGTGCCCATACACTGCACGATTCTCGTATGAGAATCGCGGGAAATCCAAGATGGGCAGATCGAAAAAAAATTTTAATTATTTTACAACCAAATAATTAAAAAATGACTAAGGTCTTGCAATGGTTGTAAAGTGTATGGTCACCTTAAGAGGGGATTGTTCTCACACTGGAAAGATAACCTCTGACTCTCTTGTTCTACAGTTCTAGTCTACAGAACAGGATGTGAAGGGCAATCTCCTTAATGAGACACAGTTGGCAAAAAAAATTGAAAGCAGTTTTAACCCTCAACTACTGCATCCCAAAAAAAATTTAAAAAGTGTTTAGATATACTTAAAACTTCAAGATTTGCAGTTCCAAAGAGTACAGTAGATATCGTTTTTTTCTGAAACCTTCTGGGTGATAGCAATTAAAAAGGTAACTGCATAAATAGTCAACCTGTTTTTGTGTCAGTACTGCTATAAATTACTTTTTAGGTTCATATATAAAATAACACTGAAGACTGGGCATTCTCCCAAAATTTGGTAAGAGCTGACATTCATGATATAAGTGAATTCTCCCTGTTACGATCCATTCCTAGAAGTAGTTACGTTTTCTCTAGAAATGAAAACATCTGTGCTGTGCTGTTCAGTTAGAGCACTGCAGGAGATCTGATATTTATTTTAACAAATCCAGCTATGCTCTTAGGACCTATTTATCAAAGCCGAAATGGCAATTTTGTTTTTTTCACGGGAAATATCGCTTCCGGGAGGTTTACTTATTTATGAAGCTGGTGTGGAGATTGCCTACACTCATTTTTGCATCATATAATCACTAAAGATAATCTATGGCAGTAAATTCTGTTTTACAGATAATTTGATCAATGTATAGAAGGAATGAATAATATGCCTCCCCTTCCTCCTCCCCAGTCTTGTGCAAAATCAAACAAAAGGTGAAAATGGTAAATCTGCCTACTTTCCAGCTTTTTTCACTCTGACGTTGCAACTTCTATCAAATGTAAGAAAGAAATTCAACTGCAACATAAGAGAAAATGTTGTAAAGAATGAAACAATAATTTTTCAGTCTTCATACATTGACCTCTTATTTCCAAGCAGTTTGCAGCACCCTGCCAGTTCCATGTGTGCTGGAGCATATGAGGGGCACATGTCCACATTACAAGCAAGAAAAGAACATTGAAGATAGAAATGAGTGAAAAATAAATTAATCTTCAGATGTTTAGCAATTTCTCAGTGCCACTAATTAAAGGGAACCTGCACTGCAAATGTAGAGAATGCCATCGATACGTCCTGTCTGGCTGTTTATGGTTCCAATAGTTGCTAAATAATTGCCCAGCTTAAATCCCAGGTCCAGCCAAATTATTTCTTAAAATTGTGGATTGATAGGGGAAAGGTTTGCACCTCAGAAGATGAGGGGAAAACTGACCACAGGGGATATAGCAAGAAAAACATGACAGATACTCTAACAAAACAAAAATGGAAACCACGGCTCACTTCACTTCAGGTCGGTCATTCACTCGGCTGCCTACGGCAGCTTAGTGAATAGACCCCTAACTGTTAGCTGGAGAGCTCTTCAAAATGTTTCACTTACAACTAGGAAATGTAAATTGAATTGCAGAGAATGGCCCCGATGGTGCAGTGCTGAACTTGTGTGTGCTACCTGTGACAATTTTCCATTTGATTACAGAATTCTTGCATGCCTTACCAATAATCCATTTTTTGAATGACATATTGCATTAGAACAATGCATCTTCCAGTACAAGATGCTTAAAACATCTGATACGAGAGGTATAAAGTTATAGTATACACAGAGAACAGGAACAAGTAGTTCTACACACCTCATACATCCACTTGCTGAAGGGTCGTTGCCATGTGTCCTTTTTCTCCAAATGCAGGTAGGCATTAAATAAAATCAGATAGATGTATCTCTCCAAGTACTGAAGGCTGCGAAGCTGAATAAGTTGCAGTTCTTTAACATTTTTGGCCGTTTTAATCTGATGAAAAAAAAAAAAAAAAAACTCAGTGAATTTGTAAATCTTCCTTATGAGATCTGTAAAATTCCAGATATATACTATTAAAATACTAATGTATTTGAGATCCAGGTGATAATTTGAACTACTGTGTAGCTAATGGATGAGAATCTGGACACATACTGAGGTAGTCAGATGGCTGATAAGTCAGAATTACCCCCTCAGATATAGAGGCAGATCTTTCATTATGAGACAATGAAAGATTGGATGTTCATCTGCTCTCTGAGCTAAACACCCTGATCTGGCCAGGGAATGACTTTTTTGTTAACCGTTTACAAAGACTGGAGATTTCCATCTTGGCACTAAAGAATCATTCTCATAACTTTGAAGACAGCTACTGATTTCACAGACAATATATTGCTAAACAATAGATTTTCTCCCCAGCCTGCTGATTTAACCAACCAGCAGGTGTTTTTTTAAATAGATACTGAATTAAACCTGACTTTAGAGTCTTTGTTGTGATCTTTGAGAATTAATTACTTCACTGTACAAGCAGAGAGAGGTCAGTGAGGGCTTGTTTTAAAGCTCTTTTACTTCTGTATAGGTTTGTAAATATTTTAATGCATGTAGTCTGGTCACAGGTGCACTTTAAGGTGTTATAATAGTGCAGCCTTATTGTTGTCTGCGGTTATGTACTTGTATTTTCTCCCATTTAAAATAGCAATGTCAGCTTAGTGTAAGGCCCCTATAGAGGCTGACATGTTTCCTGTCTAGGTCGGAGAAGGTTAACGCTGTCAATAAACAAAGCCTTAAGTTTATCTTATGTAATCCTTTTACCGCCTATTAGGTGGGCCTAAAGTCCTACAGGGCTACAATTTACAATACAATATAGTTTCAGTACAATAGGGTTAGGAGGACCCTGCTCGTGAGAGCTTACAATCTAGTAGGAGGGGCAAGTGATACAAAAGGTAATAATTGTTTAGATTGAGTTATTGGAGAAGTAAAAGGCAGTTATGTCGAGATGAGATAGGCTTCCCTGAAGTGATGGGTTTTTAAGGATTGCCTAAAGGTGGGCAGCGGAGGAGATAGGCTGACAGATTGGGGTAAGGAGTTCCAGAGGATTGCGGGACACTCTGGAGAAGTCCTGGAGGCGAGCGTGGGAGGAGGTCATTCTTCTGAAAATGCCAGTTACCCGACAGTGTCCAGCATCAATGGTTCTAGCTCACAGGCCTGGATCAAGCATGTAGCAAATAAAGTATAAGAAAATGTCTTATCTCTATATATGTTCCCGGTCAGTGACTAAGCATTAAAATCAGTGTTTCAGCATGAGAGCCGAGCAGTAACATTTGCTGAAGTAGAGGTTAACGGTGCAAGATTATCACACAGTAGTGTCCTGTGGCAGATGGAGCAAGCATTGTTACAAGGGACAGAGGAGGAAAAATGCTGTGATTCCATGTATCAAAAAAGTGCAATTATGTATGAATGCAGTAATTTAATAAGCATTTAGTAAATTCATATGATCTATGCAATAACCTTTTTGCAGTCATAAAAAAGGTAAATAAGGGTATGTGTTAATGATTTTGTGAATATAGCCTTAGGTGTTCTACAAGTATTAATATTTCACAACATAAGTTAACTATGGCATAAAAACACATTTTAGAAGAGACGTTTAGGTAAAGACACATTTCTGCATACGTTAAAGAAATTACTGTGTCTAAGCAAACCCTGATGAGGATGTTACAAGCAAATGAAAAAGATATTATGGTAGGCTATGAAATGCATTCAGATCTGCTGGAAGGTTGCCATGTGACCTACCAGGGTCTCATTAAAGCTTCATGACTATACTGCATGGTGTTTATTTTGTTTAAAATAGTTTATTTAGGGGCTGCCATAGTTTCTCAAAGGTAATTTGTTTCCATCCTGAGAAATGCTACACGTATGGTTCAAACCATAGTCCACTAGTATGTTGTCTATAATGTATAGTGTTCTCCGATACTGTAAAAAGTTCATAAATACAAATATGTAGCGGCCAAATATTGCACATGAAATGGAGAATAGACTTGCTGGAATTATTTGCAGTGTAACACTATATATGTCTCATTCTACAGAAATATGTCAGGAATACCGTATTGTACACTTCCTTGAATTTTATAAAGGTTCTCACATACAATCTGATATACAATATTATCACTAGCCATGTCATAAGTCATCTCATTAATTGTACACAGCTTCCCCTCGCTTTCTCGACAATTGCACTTCACTGCCCGCAGCCATTATTGGTGATGAATGCCAGAAAAGAGATGAAGGAACGTTTATCCAGTGGGATAAGGTATATCCATGACCAAGTGCCTGACCTCTCAGAGGGGGTGACACCAAAATGACTGTCACCTGGTGCGGGTACCCCCCTTGTGAAGTTACTGAACAGGTAGAGCTTGTTCAATATGCAAGGTAATTGTTTACATAGTTTAGTAAATGTTGGGAAGCTCTGCTGACCTCAGTCATCTGCAAGCAACATTTCTGTTTTTCTTTTAATTTTCCTGGTCTGTGATTGGTTATTCTTTGCAACGTGACTTTTCACCACACTCAATGACACCTTTCCTTAAAGTATATTAAAGTCACATTTTCTTTACATAGATCTACTGCTAGCAAGCAGTAGATATATGCAAAAACATTTAACAAAAATAAAAAAGATACCAAATAGGTAAATACTTACCTCTGTCTCCGCCGCTCTCTCCCAGCTGTAGAACTGTAGCTTATTGAGCAGCCGTGCAGGAGGATCAGTGCAGGCGCATGCACAGTGGAGATCACTGGTGAGGAAACGAGGAGACACAGTGAGTCAATGCATGCAGCCATGAGCGTACATGCCGGACACACACAGTGGGACAGGAAGAGACAGCAGAGGGACTGCTGAAAAGTACTGGAATGAAGATGATGTTGATCGGAACAAGAGGCAACACTTAATGTAAGTCCATACAGCAGCATTAGAATTGGGGAGAAAAAAGGGAAGGTTTATTGTCACTTTAAGTACATAAATGTAAGCAGAATTTCAAGACTCAGTAAGGGCTTATTTTCTGTATTGAGAATCCAAAGTAGTATCCTTGTGTTTACAATTGTGAAGGAAAAACAAAATCGGCACGTTATACAAGCATGCTCTTATGATATAACCAAACTGATTCCCTTAAAAAGAGCTGAATTCAACAATAAAAGAAGGATTTGTGCATTTGTCTGGATAATAAAGTATGGATGCACTTACTACGTCATTTGGTTTGGATGTGAATATTAAACTGAGCTAAGAAAACATGAGCGAGATATGAAGATAACAAGCAGCCAACTCACCAAGCAAAATGGTAATGTTCTGCTGCGGAAGTACAAATATATGAAAAATGACGTCTGTATTACTTGTACACACAACATTAGCATCAGTTCAAAAATCCTTCATAGATAATACTGACACTATTCCCCAGTATCTGCAGTATAAAGCACGGGACAGCATCTCATGTCTTCCAAGATTTTCATACTACACCTTGTTTCCATGTAGTATATTGGCAGGAAGGGGGTGCAACTGTGCCCTGCGGCTAAATTTACCTTGCAGGAACAAGCTGTAATCCCTATACTTCATATTACTTTCTCCTAAACACTAACCGCTTTTTTTATGCAACAAAGTTTCCTGGGGTTATCCGATTCAGGTGGGTATAAAAACAAACCATCAGCCTAACCTTCCCTACACATAGTATGTGGAAACCTTTATCCCTCTGTGCTCTGTGATATGTCAGTGTCTGACTTGAGGATATTCTCATAAAGAAAAGTTCATTTCTGACATGCAAAATAAACTTATTGCAACAGACTTTAAAACATGGAAAATTTTACCATAGCAATGTTTTTTTTACCGTGCCCAAAGAGCACAAATAAATATTGCTGCCAGGCAGGGAATTAAAAACAACATGCCAAGGATATCACAGCAGTGGAAATAACATTACCTTGTTCTCTTCCCCTATCCCCCAGTCATTCTGACCTTATTGTTCCTGAATCCTTGAAATAACAGAATTTATCCCAGCACATAATAGTTAGTAGTGGTAGCCTCTGCCCTTTTATTTTTCTTAATCAAAATTCAGATATAAGAAATTACTTTTATATACGTAGGCGAAAAAATTGACATATGCCAATGGTTGTGTTCCATAGCTGGTTAAATGACAATACAGCATCTGATACTGAAGCCAAAAATGGAATTCATTGAGAGATGTAATTTTTATTTTAATCAGCTTTACTAAAAATGTTTGAAGGGAATAGTTGATAGGGTTGAAAAAGCACATTTCAATTGCTTTACGCTAGCACACTCTGAAAGTATCCTTATGACAAGTACCATTTCCCCAAAGGATTGTACATTTTATTTGAGCAGGTTTGTGCAGGTTTGAGCAGGTTTCACCCATACAAAATAGGAATATAGAATGCATTTCCAGGAAGACTGTGTGAAGTTCTATTGGTAATGTCTGCAGTAAATACAGGTCTGGGAAGAACATTCCTCTTTAGGATGCGATTGCATCCGAACAATGTAAAAACTTCACAATCCCAGGTATTGAGATCTTCCATAATAAGTTTCTGTAATGGACCAAACTGAGTTAAAACTGGCAAAAATCTGCCAGGATCGCTTCTAGGATATCTGACATGGGACGAAGCTCATCTAAACGAGAAATGAGTTTGTACATTTTGAATATTCCATCCTCTCTTGATAAATTGAGAAGGCCTGAAGCAACCAGAAACTGCCGAATAGCATATAAATGGGTACTCATAGCCGGAACGGGTAAAACTATATAGTGATGTGTAAAATTCCCCAAACCACTGTGCTATCTTGGCAAATTTGGTAACCTTTAGGTTATCCTTGGAGATAATCTGGGGCACAAGGCCAGGCAGTTTTAAGGGCATTTGCTTGCATCCTTACCAGTTTATTACCAAATTCATAAAATGATTGTCTACATCTAGACAGTTAGACTTTAATTTTGTCCATAACTAACAAGTTAAATTCTGTTCTGCTAAGAGTCAGTTTGTTCTGTTTAGATTTGGAGTCCACTGAGTAGCTGTGGTAAGCGATGGGGGAAGTGTTGATTGGAAAGCTTGGGAATAGACCTTTGGCAAAAATGTAATAAACTGTAACTACAACCCATAATAATAATAACTGAATATTGTTTGCTTAAATTTAGAGTACATTGCATAAAGTGACATTATATTAAATATCATATTTAGCAGATGAATATCATACAGGTATATAGAGACAACACCAAGCCTTCTGAACACTGTAGTTAACATGTATACCAACAAAAAAGAAAGAGAAAGAAAGGGGCTTGATGGTGATCTTTGGGAAATACCGGGGAATAGATGCAAAAATAAGGTCAACTGATTCATAGATATAATAAAATGTAATTTTAATACACTCAATTCATAATGTCAATACATATAAATATATTAAAATTCATCCAGATAAAAATCATAGATGGATATATACAACATGAATAACAAATAACCTCCCTTGAGCCCACACAGAAACCATGATTATCAATTCATATACTGGTCATTGCTCTCATTGTGTTCCTAACTTCTGTAATACAGTAGTTTAACATGTAGCCCAGAACAGCCCTTTTAAAGCCAATGGAAAAGAAGTCCTATACAGTCAGAAACCATTTGTTTGCCGTATTTCAGTTAGTAAAAAGCAACAATAAATAAGAGTCACAAAGTCTCTAAGAATAACAGACAAAACGCAAAGAAAATTCTAGCTTATAATAGAGTGTCGGTTTTATCATCTAGTCTCATTTCTGGAATGAGGCTTAGTTTGTTACCAACCACAAGCTTTAAAAAGGCTGACTCTACTGATTACCTACAAATGTTTGGCAGGTGCTCGCGTCCCACCTGAGCTATAGTGTCACGTATTACTAAATGCAAACTTGCCAATGTTTTTGTTCACATGGTAACCAAATGACATAATCACACATGCTTCAAACCACAAAGACTGAAGGAATTGGACGGCCATGAAAAACATTTTCTTTACCGAGTAGAATGCTGAGGTGTTCTATATGGCTGCCAAAACATGTCTTTAAAGAAGCTGCAGTCTTCTACACGTTGGTTAGTGCAATAAACCAGACTTCTGGTCCCTTTATAAAAAATATAAGTATAGATAGAAAGTAAACCTCTCCTAAAATTCATATTTTGGATGCCACTGTGGACCTCTTCCTGAAAATGCTAGTTACTTGGCTGGTATGCTGACCCGCTGACTTCAATACTCTGAGTCAGAACAAATATGCATATGTAAATGTCCTCCTGTGACCCTTAAAAGAACTATAGCCAAAAAAGTTTTGGCCACAGTTCTCTTTTAAAGCGTATCTAGACCAAAAAACAAAAATGTTATATATTGCAGCTTACCAGTTCTTAGACATGGTGACTAGGGATACACTGATACTGTCTTTTCGGTATCCAGTACCGATATTTTTTTTTTGGTACTCATCGATACCGAATACTGATACCGGAAGTCCCATTAAGGAAGCCAGGCGGCGTTGAATGACTTGCTGCCCGGCTTCTTGATTAGCTGGGAGGTGAGTCATTACATACCGCCCGGATTCCCATTTAGCTGGGAAGCCATCTCCATGCTCCAGGTGATGGAGCATGGGGCCAGCTTTCTTGCCAATCAGGAAGCCGGGGGGACGGATAATGACTTGCCGCCTGGCTTTCTGATTGGCCAGCTTCCCAACCAATCAGGAAGCTAGTCGGCGAGTCTTTACAACCCACCCGCCTTCCTGATTGGCCGGGAAGCCGTCTTCATGCTCCCTTGCCACCAAGTGATGCAGGAGTATGGAGCCAGCATCCCGACCAATCAGGAAGCGAAGCCGTGTGTAATGACTCACCGCCCGGCTTCCTGATACCAGAATTTTCTATATCGGGAAAGGCATTGGGAGCATTTCGGTGAGTACGAGTACTGGCCCAAATACTCGGTATTGGCACCAATCTAGTATTGGTGCATCCCAAGTGGTGACTGCATTACTTTTCTTTTTTCAGGTTTTTTTTTGCCTTTACTTTCACCTGGCAATGCAGTGAATAACACACTTACTGTCCCTTCCTGGCAATACTAGACTTTAAAATCATCTGCAAGTGTCATCTCTATTTACCCACAAGGATTTTGAACCTAACAAAGGTGACTTTTTTTTTCAATATTGATAGTGCCCTTGATGCTTTACATTTATGACAGCAAATATAGCCGTCATAAATGAACAAAGGACTCAATATAGGGTGTCTACATTTTTTTAAAGAAAGCACACTGGGGTAGTGAATTTTCATAAGCAATGAGTAGATGTCATCAAGTTCTTAGTCGCTCAGCATTTCAGTTACCCATATACTGACTATCCATCTCCAATACCTATATATTGATCCATTGGGGGATGTGCTCTTCTAAATGTTCTACCCTCCAGTGGCTCTGGTACCTACCACTCAAGATCCAAGGGGGAAAAAAATGTTCAATACGCATACCCATAATAATAATAATGCTAAATAACAAGTAAGCATAATGACACAGAAGCATGCTTGATACTGTTCAGTGTCACTGGCCCACTGGTGAATTCTATGAATTTAAGCTCAATGAACTGCAGTTTGGGGAATTCAGAATTGTGGCTCACAGCTAATTCCTAGATGTTGCAGCTGAAACAGAAAGTTGTGCTTGCTGAGGTCACAGTTTTAGGTGGAGTTCAGCTTTAAATGCTGTTCTGCTAGGATTTAAAGACATGAAGTCTTCTCCTGGCACAATCAACAGTGGAAACAAAAACAATTAAATGACCAAACATGCTGGTTTAGTTCTTTCAGTTCAACTTTCTCTAAGCACTTGTCCTAACCTTACTTGGAAGGTCACAATCCAGGATTGTAGAGCTTGGGGCAAGTAAAATCCGAACAGCCAAGACGCAGAATATCAAATGACAATGCTTGAGAGTCCCTCTGACGCACATGGATTAGCCAAAACATTGCAATAAATATGGTTTACATTTTGTTCCTTATTTTTTTTTTCTGTCTAAAATTCCTAGAATACTTCCAAATAAGAAACTATTTGGTTCAACTGCACTGCTGATGAAGCACTTTCAAAACTCTTGCTTGCATCTGTATTTTGGTTTTAATGTCTGTCCATTAAACTTCCTCACAATTAGGTTATTTGGGGCCCCAGTAAAGGGAAATAATGTTACTTCGAACAAAAATGTTTTTAGTGGCAAGGGACTATGATAATATTGCTACCCAGAACAACAGTATGTGTGAGCCATGGTGGTAAACCACAGTCTTGAGGTTTGCTGGATTTAAGGGTTTATGTGCTGTGGGGCAGCTAAAATATTCTGAACATCTTTCATTTTTTTGGTTTGTTAGCTGCAGAGAAAAATGCTGATATTACATTAGACAAATCATCACAGTATCCACTTTGGCTTTCTAGTCACAAAGACAGACTGAAGGTTAGATCGAAATGGTATTCTGCTGTAAACATCTCAGCAGCAGAAACATTTTTTTATAACATGTTTTCAGCTTTAATTGCATTTTTTATCATTAGGTAAATATGAAATAATGTGTATAAGTGGGAATGAAAAAAGAGCAGTTCGCAGGAAAATCATAAAACCCAGTGAGATGTCTGTGAACCCCAGATATAGTGCCAAACTCTACCGAAACCTAGGGGAGCAGAGTCTTGCAATTTTTTTCTGGCCTTTTTCAAGGCTAATTTGCAAGATATAATTTTTTTAAAAAGTGCACCGGGCACTACCATGGGGGACCAATGCAGAAAAATTATTTTAAAAATTCCGTTCAGCAGTGATAGGGTCTTTTAATGTGGCCTAAAGGGCAATATTTAACCGCATTGATGACCGGGGTGTTAAACTTCCTTCCTGTCCAGGCTATTTTTCACTTTTTATTCAGTCATACAATGCTATACCGAAATTAATTTATACAATTTTTGGGGAACAGGTAGAGCTTTCTTTTGGTGGTATTTAATCACCACTGGGGTTTTATTTTTTACTAATTAACCACCTCAGGGCTATTAGCCCCCGTATGTGATAGCAATAAAGTTTAGTGAAAAAAAGGAAAAAAAATGTAAGTCCCCCCCAAAATTTAAAGTTACACATAAAAAAGTATAAAAAAACAAAAAAATGTTTTAAAGTCCCCACACATGCAAACATGCGTTACACATGCAAACATACATGTTACATATCGCCGCGAACGTCGGAGTGAGAGCAATAAGTCTAGGGCCATCAATCACTGATAACACTAAACTGATGAGTGGTAAAAGCTTTTAAAGCGTTGCCTATGGCCAATTTTGGGTATGGTAGTTTTCTGCGATTTCGCAGGTGCGCGCAATTTTAAAGCTTGACATGTTTGGTGTCTATTTAACCGACGTGACCCGATCTTTTATATTTTACCAAAAAACTGGGTAATAATAAGAAAGAAAGAAAGCTCTATATGTCCCCAAAAAATGGTATAAAATTCATTTCAGTACAGCGTTGCATGACGGAATAAACGTCAGTCAAAGTATCGCAGCGCTGAATACTGAAAAATGGCCTGGCCAGGAAGGGGGGTCTAAACACCTGGTCTTGAAGTGGTTAAAGGAAAAAATTTACCGAAAAAAATAAAAAAACAGTTTTCCCTACGTTAGGTAACGAAACATTTACTATTACCCACATTTTTTATCAAATATAAAAGACGGGATTACGTCGGGTAAATAGACACCAAACATGTCAAGCTTTTAAAATTGCGCGTGCCCGCGAAATCGCAAATAAATTACCATACCTAAAATTGCTCATAGGCGACGTTTTAAACGCTTTTACCGCTTATCAGTTCAGTGTTATCAGTGATTGATGGCCCCAGAATTACTGCTCGCACTCTGACGTTCGTGGTGATTTGCAACGTGTGGCATAATCTTTGTTTTCATACTTAGGCACATACTTAGGCATACCTTATGCGTAGGGTGGGTTTAGGTAGAGCGTGCCTTTGGGTATGCCATCAGCTCTGCTCCAGAAATTCTCTGCTGAAAGCTACCAGTACCAGACCATATAAACTAATGTGTCATGCATGTCCAGGTTGTAGTACCAAGATCTCAAAACATCTACATAGTCACTTAGAAATTGCTACACTTAAATGCATATTAAATCTAATACTAACAATGCACAACATGCTCTGCATAGGCACACAGTGAATAAATGTGTGTTTATCTCAATAGGTTTTAATGAAAATGGTTTTCTTACTTTGAATCTTGATGCAACTTTGCCCTTCCTGCCCCCAAACAGTTCCCAGGCCGCCCTTTGTTCCATGAACAATTAACAAATAAAAGGTCAGATACCAGTATGTTAAACACCACACTACTCCACTAGGTCACTTCAATTAAATTTTTTTCAGGGTTTCCAGGTCAGAGCTCTGCACTGCCCAGTTTTCCCAGGCCTAGGATTCTCTGCGGATATTCAACTAGAAGTAGTTACATGCTGTTTATGCAAAGCTTAAAACCATAACTGAAAAATCCACCAAATATGTGGACTTTCTACTAGTGATCGGACATTGTAAACGGTGGTTAATCATCTGTTCATGCAGATAAAATATCAGGAAATGAACTATATGTGTTAACATTTCGTGGAGTCAATGCCAAGAAGAATCGCCGCAGTATTGAAGGCAAAAGGTGGCCCAACGAAGTACTGATGGGTTGGTCATAATAATCTGGCCATAATCACAATAAATAAATGACGCACCGCTGCCTAGGGCAGCACAAAACCATATTACACTGGCTACTAATATAAATGCCTTAGTAGCAAATTTCTGGTACAAAAAAAGGATTATTATAGTAATGCTGTTGAATTGTAAATTTATATATAACCACTTCTGGAAAGACACCGATCTTGGCATACAAATGAATATGCTTGTCATCTCCCCACATGGCAAAGGCAATTACAGTTAGCATTCCAGAACGGTTGTTCTTAATTAAACGACATCTGATATTGGAGACAAGAGATACCAGTCTCCAGTTCTCAAGTCCCAACCAATACCACATACTGCTGACATGCTGACAGCCTTTATTGTGAAATAACATAGCATAAACTGCCAGTATAACCAGATCTCCGGTAGTAGGGTCTGCTTTGGTGTGACTTTCAGATGGGAAAGGAGATTTTACAATAGGGAACGCTTTGTTCCAAGCGTACTACTCAAATGAAATACCACAATAGTTGATCCACAGGTATTACAATTGCACAGTGGAAGGCATAATGTATACTGTTACAAAGTTTTCCTACTGATGTATTAAAGACAATACACATTTCTTCTAAATGTTTGCTTTGTTTTTCTAGAAACTCAACTCAACAGACTTGTTTACATAACTAGCAGACAGAACCAAAAACTAGCTTATCTTGAAGCTTGGAATAAAAGCCTATGTCTAGGGACACATAAACCCCTTTACTGTGTTCTTTGTCACAGTGGCAATATATGTACCGTCAAACTCCTTAGCCTCATCAGCTACATATGGTTACACCATATCCAGTTGTGTAAACAATGAAACATGGCACTTTAGGGTACAGTTCCTTCACAGCCCAACTAAAAGCAAAACTTTTCTTTTTATGTTCTGAGTAGAGTGAGGAAGTGTTTGACCTTATGTCAGGCTTTTACTGATGGTTCTGATTTGGGATGCTTTACCCTCACTTTTTATTCCTGAGAAGCCATGACAGGCAAGGTGAATAATGGGGGTTACTGGGACATGAAGGCTCAAACAGTAATGAAAACCAACCTTTTTTTTTTCTTTTTTTACTAAAGTGTATTTTTTTTAAATGTCTGCCCCCTCCCCCAAAAAGGATTTCCTATAACTTCCTGTCCCTCAGACACTTGGACAGGATGATTGAAAATCTTTGCCAATGAGGACAATGACCGAAATAAAAATGTGAAAAAGGTTGTAATCCTTCCCCTACTCTATCTAAAACAAAAACAACAATGTTTGCTGGAGCTGGGCTTTAATGTTCATATCCCGCTTTTAAAAAACCTAAAGCCTGTCCCTAGTTAAAAGAAAACAATCTTCCCTTGTATCTACTTGATGAATGTGGGTGGATTCTTCTTGTAGTGCCCATGCTGCTTACTGTTGATGTCTACAAATCCCATTGCCTGGCAGAAGTGTCCATCACAGGGTCCTGAAGTCAAAAGTGATGTTACGAAGTAAAAGCATGATGAGGCACCGTGAATAGTCACCCTTACTTCCTGCCACTGGCCCTAAATGCTGGATTCTCACTGTTTAATAACACATGCTAAATAAGGGCAGTCCATTAATTTTAAATGGGCTAATAGCACAACCCCCCCCCCCCCCAGAAAACAACCGCCCCCATTTTCCTAAAAAAAAATT
>NW_017307061.1:468215-501252 GCF_000935625.1 Nanorana parkeri | reverse complement strand
AGAAAACTACCTGCACCAATTTTCTAAAATAAAGATTTTTACACACATTACTGCTATGGATAGGTTAAAAGGAGAGTTTAGCAACAGCAGCCTCCATATTTTTATCATGGCAGAGTACCTTTAACACAGCTTGATGAATCAGGCCCGCAAAGCCTGGTAAAAAAGCTTGGAAGAGTGATTTCAGCAGGGATTCTGGGCCTGATTTCTCACTAGCCATGGTCAGCCAGTGTCCATCCTCCACTGTGACAGATATCATGACACGTATATTTATCAGCTGCTTGATGTACTCTTTTTTATATCATCCATACAGAGTAGCGATGCACAAATACCGGTTTTCCGGTTTCGAGTACAACATATTTTTTCCAGTACTCGCCGATACCAAAGTCGTGTAATGACTCACCTCCTGGCTTCGTGATTAGCCGGGGAGTGGGTAATGATTTGCCACCCAGCTTCCTGATTGGCCAGCTTCCCGACCAATCAGGAAGCTGGGAGCTAGTCATTACACGCCGCACAACTTCTTGATTGGCTGGGAAGCCGGCTCTGTACTCCCTTGTCACTAGGTGATGAGAGAGCAGAGTACTCGCCCAAATACTTGGTATTGGTGCATTCCTAATACAGCGTTTAAAGTAGATTGGTGCAGTAAAGGCTACCTAGAATGCTTTAGGCACATGAGCTACCCGGATCTCCGGATTCAACCAGCTTCAACATTACCTCCGGATAGAAATGTAATCTCTGTGCTCCTTCTGACATACATTTCTCTAAATTTAATCCACCTTGAAGATAGCAGGAATGGTGGAGCAGATACATATTTTTCTGATTATATAGGGGTGCATAATTACTTTAGTAAAAATAAAATTATAGATGGGGTCTGAAAATCCTGGCCCAGTCACTGGCCTGAAGTTTGATATTGGCAGAAGACAAGCTTACAGACAGCCAGACGATTTTACACGGTTAGGTAGTTGTTCACATGTTTTAACCATACCAGAAGGTAATACAAAAGGTGTAAACAGGTACGTTTTGTATGAAGGTCTATTCTGAATCTTGAAGTCTGACTAAAGCGTTTTTAATTACATTTGTTGTTGTGGCAAAGGAGAAAGACACATGTTTAACAGCTTCAGATAGTATCTACTGTACATTCTCCATGGTTAATAAACTCTACAATCCTCCTTCATAAAATAGCAAGCTGATAGAGCAAAAAACAATGCAGTTCCTTTCCATGTCAATCAATCAAGTTCATAGTGAAAAGCCACTTTTCTGCTCTATGGGTAGATTTAATAGACTGCATATTGGTTTTTATAAGGTGCTGACTCAAGTAGAAGGCAGTGCCTAAAAGCAGTAGGCAACTAAAGCCAAACACACATCAGGAAACACTTTTCAACTTGAAGAAGAATTGTAAATGTTTGGGGATGCCTACTGGGCATAATGAATGAGGCCAAAAGCTGAAGGTAATTCAGGAATTAATTAGATTCCTTCCTAGAGGGGGAAGCATTAAAACTCAAGGGCAAGTTTAATCGCTTGGATTGACCCTGTGCTCCTTCACCAATAATGAGATCGTCTAAGTTCAGCAGTTCCTGACAGAATGAGTGTCATATATGCGCTTTGGTTCTGCCACCACTATTTGTAAGGCATGCTTGAGCTGAAGTTACATTTGTGTATGTGCTGCCAGTATGAAAAGTTTCCTAAACCCCCACCATTTAAGTTTTAAACGTCTATAAACATCTGAACTGTAATTTGGCTGAAAAATGATGCAAGCCCATGAACAGTTTATATACAAACCTATAAATTAATGAAACTCAGCTGTGCAAGTTGTATTCGTTTGTTATGAGCCATAATGATCCAGCCCCAATCTACTGTGGTTAGAAGTAGATAAATTCTATATTAAAATGCTGTGCTGAGCATTTTGCTTTGCAGACATCGCCGATTTAGGAAACATTCAAAATGTATATTTGTGTAAAAATAGTATAGTAGCTCTGCCTTTGATTAAGGGTGGGATGTAAGGGTGGGTAGGACAGTCAGCAGAGCTGTCGCACCGCAGCTACCTTATATAGAAAGCTTAGTAAGTGTTTACCTCCAACAATCATGCAGAAGGTAAGCCACTTATGAACTGTGAATATACCTTTCACCAGTAATACTTGACATACGTACACTTACATGCGTTTACACAAAAACATATACCAAAAAGTCATGCATTGGAGTTCTAGTGATATAGTCCTTCCAGTGCATTACCTAAATGCTTCTTTCTACATGCTGAGAACTGTAAAAAGTATATGCATTGTCAGCAAAGAGGCGAGGGGAATCCTCAAAATGTTCTAGTGACAATCGTCTAAGATGGGCATTCCCCTCATTTTGGTGAGATTTCCACGTTTGATATTTGATATAATGGTTCTGTTTTTGATCTGTCTGAGTTTGGCCTACTATATTAATTACCATAAAGTTGCCCATCACACTCATTTTCATCACTATTTTTTAGTTGGAGATTTCCACACCTCCAGATGTTTCAAGTGGTACCTGTATCGGTTATGCTGCTTGTGTAGATCCAAAAAACAAACGGGCTGTTCCTATTATAGAAGCTACAGTTTTATTCCATGTTTCCTGTTGTGGCTTTCATTCAGTGGCTCTAGGCCAGCATTTTGGCAGACTATGAACATGCTGGACTTGTTTCAGTATCAATTATATATAACCAAGTTCTTCTGGAACAGTGCTCTGTTTTAAATAAAATATACACAAATGCCAGCATAGGTCTAACAGTTTTTTAGCCTTCAAACCTACAAAGTGCATCCTTCTAACATAGAAAACTCTCCCTATTTCCAGATACCACCTCACCATGCTACCTCGTAGCCTCCTCCTTTCCCACGCTCTAGCTGTATCTGCAAACACTTTCTCCCTTCCATGCGTTGTTCATCTCTCTACAACTCCTCAAATGTACCTTTAAACTCCCCTCTTTTGGTACACATATCATTTTGCTAACAATATAGAATGCATTATTTATTTATTTTATCTATAGTGCCATCAATTTATGCAGCGCTTTACGTACTGGTACTGCACAATTACATCAGTCCCTGCCCTCAAGGAGCTTACAATCTGAGGTCCCTAACTCACATGCATACATAAGAGGGCCAATTCAGACAGGAGCCTAACCTTCCAGCATGTATTTGCAGTGTGGTAGGAAACCGAAGTATCTCATGCAAACTCCTTGCTGATAGTGTCCTGACCAGGATTTGAACCGGGGGACCCCAGTGCTGCAAGGTAGAAGTGCTAACCACTAAGGCAGAATGCAACTGCACACTTCAACTGTGATACTACTTTCAAAACAATCTAACAAAGCACACATGGAAATATAGCTTACTCATTACCATGTGTCTTTGTTTCTACCCTTTATCTCTCATGTTTGTAAGTTCATACAGGCAGGGTTCTGAATCCTATTTTATTTTTACTGCCTAAGTTTAACTAAATTGCAACCCAGTGCTGGAAGAGAAGTATGCAAACCACAGTGCCACCATGAGCAGGTATACCATTAGCATATAGGTTTTACCTGCTCCTACACATGGCATGTTTATTGGCATCTGACTAAACTGACTCTAAAGTGTGTATGCAGGGGCTTCGATGAGTGCGGCATTAACATTAGACTGTAAGCCCCATTGGCACAGGGCCTATGTGAATAGCTCGTGCACAGATCCCCTGCTGACCAAAGCAGTATGGAACAGATACAGATATTTATATAAATGAAGCTGCGCCAATAAGCAAGCTAACAGCTACAAGGCGCTGGAATGTACACCCACTGTGAGTGTGTATACGTGAAAAAATGAATAACTAAATGTGCCGGGCTAAGCTACCTTAGCTCGGCACATTTAGTTATTCATGAATCTACCCATCGTTCACATTTCTTTCGTATTTTTATTGAACCTTGCCTCTATCATTTTGTGCAGAGCCCTGGAAAATGATAAAGCTATAATAAGAATAGTTATAATAGGACCCGTGCACCTTTTTCTTTTTGCAAATGAAAATTGTTAAGTGAGAGGTTTGTACCTTTGTTTCCTGAATACAAGGATTTAGCATGGTTGGTTTAACACAGGAAAAGAACAGGATCCCCATAAATACAACCACATGTCAATTATTGCCAACCAAAAGGAGTAAAGAGGTCAATGTACTGAACTTCAAATTTCTAATCTCCTGCACGCATTAAGGGCATATATATTTCTTTTTAAACTTGTCAGTCCACTTTTACCATTACTATGAAATAAAATGTATACAAAATATTATTTAACTTATCCTATGACTAGATTTAATCAAATTAGTTGTCCATCGCCTTTCCAAGTGATATAAAAGGATATGCCGGCCTGTAATGAAAGCTAAGGGCATTTCCAAGAACAAAAGGGTACACTAGGGAAGGTCCCAATACTGATACTAGTATCGGTGCCGATAACAGGCATTTTCATAAGTACCTGTACTTGTGAAAATGCCCCAATTCTTAAGGCCGATGCCGGCCCTTTACATTTTTGTCGGGACCTTGGCAGCCTGCTGGGGACCTGGCAGTAGCTGTTCCTGGCAGTGCCTGTATGTTTCTATACCTCCTGCTCCTTCTTCCTGGCACAGGCACAGCCATGAACAGCCCTGGACACCGACACTCATCTGATCAACTGAGAGCCCTGCAGAGATCCACATGACCCAGTTGAGACTGCAGCGTGCTGCTGTGGTGGGATGCATTGTGCAGCTGTGGTGGGAGGCATTGTGCAGCTGTGGTGGGATGCATTGTGCAGCTGTGGTGGGATGCATTGTGCAGCTGTGGTGGGATGTATTGTGCAGCTGTGGTGGTATGTATTGTGCAGCTGTGTTGGGATGTATTGTGCTGCTGTGGTGGGATGTATTGTGCTGCTGTGGTGGGATGCATTGTGCTGCTGTGGTGGGATGTATTGTGCTACTGTGGTGGGATGTATTGTGCTGCTGTGGTGGGATGTATTGTGTTGCTGTGTTGGGATCTATTGTGCTGCTGAGGTGGGATCTATTTTGCTGCTGAGGTGGGATCTATTGTGCTGCTGAGGTGGGATCTATTGTGCTGCTGAGGTGGGATCTATTGTGCTGCTGAGGTGGGATCTATTGTGCTGCTGAGGTGGGATCTATTGTGCTGCTGAGGTGGGATCTATTGTGCTCTGCTTGGTTGTTTTTTGCTCTGCTGGGATGTATTCTGCTCTGCTGGAATGTACTGTGCTCTGCGGGCATCTGTATTCTGCTTTGGGGACATCTGTATTTAGCCCGGATGAGAAACTGCCCTAAAATCATTAGTCTGTGTTGTTTTAGAAAAAAATGCCACATGTCCCTTTAAGAAAAAGTATCGGTAATTGGTATGGGCAAGTACCTGAGGGCAAGTACTTTTACTTGGTCCTAAAGTGGTATTGGGACATCCCTAAGGTACACCATACATTCTTCAATCTTTAGCGGATGAGGAGCATCACTACTATGGCTCCATGTTCTCATACTATCAGTTTGTTAACGGTTTCCCATTATGTCACCCTACATGTAGTTGGTGTTCTTTAGGCCTGGAGCAGGGGCTGCCCTGATCTTGAACGTTTGCTTAATTTCTTTCTGACCATCAGTATAAATAAATATTAGATCCTAAACACAAAGTCTTAGGACTTTTTTGCTGACACTGAAGTTAAGGTGCCCATACACTGCACGATTCTCGTACGAGAATCAAGGGAAATCCCGCGATCGTACGAGAATCATGCAGTGTGAATGAAGACGTGCGACCGTTTCTAATGAACGGTCGCACATCTTTTGTCTAAGGAGCATGCTAAAAAACCAGCCGAGAATCGTACGATTTTCGGCTGATTTTTAGCATGAACGTAAGATCAATGCCGCACGGGCCGGTGTGTGCACGCGCACACTGCCCGTTCAGCATTGCGATGATCGGAAGCCCGCCCACCAGGGGGGCGGGCTTGCGATGATCGCAAGTACGATCTGCCTGTCCAAGATGGGCAGATCGTACGTTTTTTTAATTACTTTACAACCATCGCAAGACTAAGGTCTTGCAATGGTTGTAAAGTATATGGCCACCTTTACTTTGCTGTTGAGCCCCACCCTGGCTAATTCCTCCAGGAGTGGAGCAGCCTGGGACACAATGAATGGTCTTGCACATGCTTCATCCATTTCAACCCTCTACATTCAGGGTTAAGCCACCCAGCCCTACCCAATTAGATTGACCAATGCCACTTCCCTATCCACAGTGAGGTAGGGAATGTCCCTGCCAATTTAGATGCTATATATGTTTTTGGACTCGTACACATACCTTCACAGGCGCATCCTGTCCATTTTCATAGATTTAAATGCTTAGTCAAACTGGTAAAAACATCGCTATTTGTCCTAGTGTTTGAACCATAAAGAAGGACACCTATCATCCTACTCCAGTTTTCTGCTTTAGCCTGCATCTATACATAAAAAACAGCAATTGCTTGAAAAAGATCACTGTGTTCTGCCAGCATTTACTTTGTTAAACTATAATAGCTCTGTACAAAATGTAGTAGAAATAATTCTGAATACTTTGTGGTTATATTTGCACTTGCTATCCCTTCAGAAAATAGTACCAGAAATCCTGTTTTTTTTTTAATGAAGTGCACAGTGGTTCCTAGGTAGTGTGCCTTTAAGCATTTAGGGTTTATATTTATAGAGTGATTTGCATCTCTGGAGACATACATTCTTATAACACTGCCCATGGAAAAAAAAATCTCAAAACTACTTTGCCAGGGTTGTAATAATGTTGTTGGTTTGGAATATAAGGAAAGGAATGTTACAAGCTTTCCCCTTCTACATATCACTTCATTAAGTCTTTAGAGATAATAATTTGCTGACTTAACCATTGAAAACCATTGTGCAGTGCTTTTGTCGATGTACACAGATGCAGATGATCCAGGTAACACCTTTTAACCCATATGACTATCTATTGCTGTTTAGCAATTCCGTGTTAGATCGTGGCATCAGCTTTATAGCTTTGTGCTTACTGGAAACCCAGATGTTAGGCAGTCCAATATTAACTGCTACTGTTATCAGGCATTTTCCTGTTTACAATTACTACCCCAACAAATTCCACCAGCCACTCAGCAGCTGCCAGTGTTTCATAAGCTTACTTCTATGGAATGTGGGCTCACAAGAGATAGTAAAAGAAAAATTAATAGCAGACCTGGCCAAGTTTACGCACCAGTTAGGCAAAATGAGACATACACAGCCAAAGAGGAGTACTTCTGCAGGCTTATCCAAACATAGACAACATTAGGATAAGAAAGTGATCACTTTAGATTATATACAAAGGCAAGAAAGGGGACCCAAGGTGACATATTATGTTGGTCAAAATGTACAAACAGATGAATAATACATATGTTTACCTTCCACACTTTATAATAATATTCTGATATACCGGTAGCATCTAGGCAAAATACAATAGCAGGTTGGTTTAACAAAAAATAGAACATTTTACACCAATGGAGAAATAATGGTGTTGCTGTTTTTGTTTTTATATATCACCTCAATGCTAGTGTAAGGACTTACCTTAAATGATGCCTTTTGATCCGATCATCTTCTTCTTTCTTGTAGTTTTCAGGAGTCCCACCAGCGCTGGTGCTCGTCTCCGATCCAGTGCTTACTCCTCTCGCTTCCTGGCACTTCCTGTCCCACGGAGTCTGTGCGGGTGCACGCTGCCTCCATTGACTTAACTTTTGTGTCTCCAGGCCAAAGATCTGTACTGCATGTGCACCTGCCCCATGATCCTTTGCGGCCGCCCGAGATTTTTCAGATCTTCGGATGGGAGCGCACGGCAGAGACGCAGGTAAGTTTAGCCTTTTTTGTAACCTTTTTTTAAATGTTTTTGCATCTATCTACTGCTTGCTAGCATTCATGCATTCATTTTAAATCTTAAATATTACAACAGGCATAATTGCCTTACCAATCTTTTCTGTTAGCTAACAGAACCAACAAAAATAAACTAGATAACTAAAATAATTGTTTTCTAAATGAACAATATGACAACTTGGAAATGGAATGGAAATAGCCAGCAAAAGAGCACTAAAGAGGTGATCTTTTACATCTGAGATGAGTATGTATAAAGTCACTCGCACTCCAATAGAATTTCAAGTCAAAAACAGTTTGACTCGATTGCTATCACATCATATAGCGACGTTTCGGAACAACAGAGGTTCCTTCTTCAGGCAAACAGAATGTAATTGACTTGAAATAATATTGGAGTACGAGTGACTTTATTTCTTTTTAAAAAAGCTCGCAGCATTAAGAACATAGTGGCCCCCAGTAAAATCTCCTCCGTCCAACCCAAACTCAGACAGACCCTCCTGTTTAACAACAGGACAGGGGTCCACAAATGTGAAAAACGTTTATGCCTCACGTGTCAATTCATCACCCACGGCCAATCACACTTCCACGACAATTTGGGTAACAAGTTCACAATCACCCAATTCATCACCTGTGCCCACGACCACGTCATCTATGGCCTACGATGTCCTTGCAATCTACTCTACATAGGCCGCACCATCCGTCCCCTCCGCAAGCGAATTGGGGAACACAGGAGGTTCATCGAAGATGGTTGCATCGAACACAGTGTCCCACGTCACTTTCTCCTTAAACACCAGAAAAATACAGCCCTCCTGAAAGTGTTTGCAATAGAATACCCGAGAAACTACCACCTGCCAAAAGATTCCACCGCCTCTGCAAGCAAGAAACTTACTGGATCTTCAAACTAAACACATTGTCCCTCCACGGTTTGAATGAAGAATTAGAACTAAACACCATCATCTAAACTCCCCCCTCCCTCTTTTTCACCTTCACCCAACTTTCTTCTATATTTCCCCCCCCTTTCCCTGTCCCCTGGTTCACCAACATCCAAACATTTTCCACACCTTTGCCCCCTGTGATTAGCACACAGATCCAATGTAATTCAATTCATGCAATCATTTTCTCGTCATGTGCTGATGAACTCCACCCATTCTCATCACCCAAATCTCCCTTTGTCTCCCTTTCCCCCCCCCCTTCTCCACATCACCAATTCTTCCGGGGGCACTTGGCATTAATACCACCCATCCCTCAGTGGGGTGTTTGACATTTCACTTCAGCCACCAGCGTGTCCTGTCTTTCCAATACTCCTCCCCCCTTCTTTCTCCGCACGGCCCTGGTGTCCGCTCATCACACCCAGCCGCGCCTCCACCACGCCCCTTCGCCCGGCTTTCAGCCCCACCCACTCCCTCTGGGCCCAATCACACCACCGCAACTCCACCCACAGCCTCTGACCACTCCCACACCCCTGCATTCAAAACCTCAGCTTCCCGCCAGCTTTCCTCCCCTCACATCACATGACGCGTCGCCGTCAGCCCGGTCTCCACGGGTCCTCAGAGTGTCTCCTACACTCCACCTGTTCACGGACACCGCTCGCTCCTCGACACCCGGCTCCAACAACCGGCACTTCTGCCTATGACCAGCTCCCCACGGCTCACGCCGCTACACCCGCATTACAGGCTTCTCCAGCATATGCCTGCAGGTCTCAGCTCCGTCGGGCTGCCCGAAAGCCCCAACGTGAATTCTTCGCCACTGAGACTGAACATTTCGGCACCTCCAACCGCTCTTCAGTTCCCCCATCTAGGACCACCAGTCGCTCTACCACTCCACAGCACCTGTCATCGGAGGACACCCATGCCAGGACTCCCGAGGACCACTCCACGGCCCACCGCCCAGGCACCACACAGGCCGCGCCGTCATCGTTGAGAGTCGCCCTCCACTATCTCCACGGTGAGTTACAGAAGCTCACCCCTTTTTCACCCACCATTGCATACCTCACCCCCTCGTGTTTGTATCCCCATTTGCCTACTGGGTCGAAACACCACGCCACCCTGAAAAAGAGGGACTACTACCACCACCACTCCACCCCATCCGCTTGACTACCACCCGACGATTACAAGCGAATACTCACCCAGCCTCAGGTGAGTACAACACTTACGCCTACACCCCACTCTACCACATTTATTGCGCTAGGTAGTGGCGCTTCCGTCTCCAATTTTTGTTTCCCTACAGCACACGTGTTGGACACCCCGGTCCAGACAGAACGGAAGCCGCACACCTACGCCACCAACCCCCCCCGTACTTACACCTACCACACCACAAGCGCGAACCAGTGTACCCAACAAGTACTGCCCCCCTTCCTCCACATTTTCCCCGTACCTCTGTTAAGCGCCACACAAGGGGTAAAACTTTCAATTTTTCATACGAGTGACTTTATACATACTCATCTTGGATTGCAGAGGCATCTGCAGTCACTTTGGCACCCACCCGACTCTAAGGGTATTATTCAGTCAGGAGTGCGATGGGTACACTGGATTTTGGACTTTTACATCTGAGGTCACATCACTTCCTCTGTAAACACAATGTGGAAACATTGTGTTTACAGTGCTCTGTTACGGAGTGCTTTTATGGATTGCTATGCAGCAGGAGCTCTCCTGTTTAGTGCTGGACTGCAGAAGTCACTGAAAGTTGGCAGTTTCAGTACTAAAGCCCATTGACACTCAGTGTGCAGCCCACTGAGCTGGAGACCCGGCTTGAGGTCTGGTGCACAGCAAGCTGCATGCTGTCCACTGGCAGGCCACATGTTGGGCACCAGGGCTCTAGCTAGTCTACAAATACGCTGTTGTTTTTGGGGTCTCAAGTAGTCAGCCTTCATATTATTGCAACTTTTGGTATGCTTTCTAAAAGTGGTATAAAGTTAATGCAACATGCAGAAACATGTTTTATTGTATATTTGTCAAAATATAAAAAGACAGAGGCACTTTTTCAAGAACACATTTAAAAAAGTAAAAAGTCAGCAACATCACTAAAAAAATAATCAATAAATGCTTTAGGGCTCATTCATAGTAACGCAGCTTGATGTTCATACCCGTACATGTCTAAGCATTGTGCATCTACCTGACATGGCAGCACGGGTACTTAGCTTAGTGCACGAGCCATTACTTGACAGAAATAGCCCTATTACAGTATGCCTACCCAATAATGTACATCTCTACTGACAATCTTTTTATAAATATATCAGTGAGATCCAAGCTAAGAAACTTTCTACCTGATATTACAAAGCAGCACAGGCTCAGTTCTGGTTAGGAAGTGTCTTGGCAAGGTTCCTGCTTACAAGAGCAGTGTTGCAGAGCAACCGTCAGACCTGTCAGTATACACAACACACTTGGGTGTCTGCTAGAGATAAAGCATCAGTAGAATATCAAAGATGATATTGTAATAATTGCTGTTAGGGAAAAATGGTTCCAGAAGAATATATTTTAAAACTGCCTACAAGTAATTACTGTATGTGGCTTCATAGCCATCAGAGCAACCTCTACTATATTACAGGGACTTGTGCAGGTACAAATAAACCAAGTTGATGATTTCAGCTGTTAGAATGAGCACTTTTGATTGCCATGACAAAAATACTTACAGTATTTCCTCCTTGGAAGTTTTCATGGAACATCGATTGTGTTTTTTTTTTGTACAATAATTAACAGAAATAGAATCTTTAATGTCAAAACAGAACAGATCTTAGCAAAGTGATTTTAATTATTTACAATGAAAAGATAGCTGACTACATAAGTATACACCCCCTTTAAGTTAGTACTGCACTTTTGGCAGCTATTGCAGTCTTGAGTCTGTGTGGATAGATCTCTATCAGCTTTGCACATCTGGACACTATTTCCATTACTCTATGCAAAACTAATCTGTTTGCTCTGTTGCATTGGGATTGCGAGTGAACAGCCTTTGTCAAATGCAGCCACAATCTCTATTGGATTGAGACCTGGACTCTTGGCTTTGCATTTGAAGACATTAACACTGTTTTCAAACTTTTCTGTTATAATTTTGTCTTTTTGCGTGACAGCATTGTCTTGCTGGAAGAAAAATCTCCTCCCTATGCTCAGGTTTCTCACAGATTGCCTCTAGTTTTTCTCCAGGGTTTCCCTGTATTGTGTGGTATTCTATCTACTCTCTACCCTCACAAGCCTTCCAGGGCCTGCTACAAAGAAACGTCACCACAGCATGATGCTGCCGCCACCATGCTTCAAGATGATGTGCAGTTCAAAGCACTGAATTAAAGTTGTTTTATACATAATATTTACAACCTCAACCCCTGAGACCTGACTCCTTCAGAGTTGTCATAGGTATCTTAGTGGCCTCTTTCACAAGTCTCCTCCTTGCATGTTCACTTACCAAACTCGTCATTCCTTAATGATTGATTTAACTGTACTCCATTCAGTGACTTGTATAAATGTTCTGTATTCATCTTCTACCCTGTGTTTTTTAATCACCTTGAGCTGCTTAGAATGTTCTTTTGTCATGGGTTAAGCCACAATACCAACTTATGAGAAGTTGGACCTTCCAGGTAAATGTGTATTTATGCTACAATCATGTAAAACCTCGAGTACACAAAAATTATTTTGATGTAATGGTAATTTTGGAAAATAACCGTGTGCAGCAGAGATGATTTATGTGTCATATTGAGGGGGTATATACCTATGCAGTAAAATTATTTTAAGGTTTTTTTTATTACAATTAATTGAAATAACTTTCCACAGATCTGTTTTTACTTTGAAATGCAGGCGTTTATTTGTATTGATCAGTGAAAAAAAAAATCATAATTAGAATTACTGTGATCTGATGACAATAAAACATTCCAACTTTCAAGGGGGGCAAATACTTTTTATATTCACTGTACATCCATAGCTGCAAGGATATCTGTAATAATGGTATAACCACTTAAGTGCACAACACACACAATGCAAAAAGGCATTAAAGATACCACACCAAATCCCTTTATATAGTATGTGCCAGCTGGCATAGTTAGAATGGACTAACTTGTTAAGTTGATGTCTTTCATATTAGTCTTGTTGCCATGATACCCCTGATGTATTTGATACACTATGAGGAAAGCCAAGTTAGGAGATTCGTAATAAAGCTTCATTGTGTTCATTGCTGTACCAAAGCTTTTAATCAGAATAAATCTGAAAGCAAGAGACCAACCTGGCGGTAAATTTTGCGTTATCACTTGGTGCAGTTTCAGGTAGCAAAGAGCAAACTTAAAAACCATCAAGGACTATTATTATTATTTGACGTCCTTTAGTAGATAAAGATAAAACAGGCCTGTTAATTCATTCTTTGCTGAATGACTAGTTTTCAATGTTGTTAGATCTCAGCACAGGACTGGTAGCTTTCAGCACCAATGCCTCAGAATCCTGAAAAACTAAACATGCTGTTTTAGGTGTTTAATATTGTCATCAACTAGAGAACAGGTTAGGCAGTGGGGGGTAAAGTAGAGGTGTCATGAGAGAAATAAGGGGGTTGGCTCTTTTGCTGACCCACTAAATCGCTGACGTGGAACCAGTATATACTGCGGCTCAAAATCAACAAATGTGTCAGCATTTTAGCATTTTTTAGATGAAGAATTTAGCAATGGTAGCCCCTGTGTTTATTCATGACAGGTTTCCTTACTTACGTTAAGTAAGGTTAAGTGTCAAAAGGGCAAGTTTAGTGTTATGTTTAGGAATTAAGATTACGGGTCTGGGTAAACCTTAGGGAACATGCTTCAAGTTTGTGTTGGTGGTAGGTTAAGTGCAAGGTTTGGTAAGAGAGAGGGTCAGGGACAGGTTAGAGGTTAGCGAAACTTGGGGGAATTAAAGTGCCACTAAACTCAGGAGTTAAATCTTAAAAATGCATTCAAGTAATCATTCAACTATTAACAAAAATGTACATTTTTGTCTAGTTTTGTTCCTCATGGTTCCTGTGTGTGTTGTAAAGTAACCACCACTCCAACTCCCTCCCATGATGGGCTACAATCTCATGTTTAGGTAACTAATTTGTATTGAGAGCCACCCTCCAGAAGGAAGGACAGTGTCAGCACCAATTCAGAAATGATTTGATGATCTACAGCCCATCAATGTACAAATAAGATACATTTTTTTCAGTAGTTAAGGTACTTGAATGCATTGTTAAGATTTAACTTCTGGAGTTTAATGGCACTTTAATTAATTCAGTGCCAAAAATCTGAAACTGAGAAATACCATGCTAGGCTTCCGGTGTGGAAAACTATGTTTCCCTGTGCCAACTGAAGGAGGCTGTTTTACACATGCCCCACAGTGGATTTTCTATGAAGGCTTCTGACTTTTCTGAATATTTGACAGGCTTATCTATTCCCTTATTTTGCCCATAAAGAGGTCAGTGCACGTTGTGAAAAACAGTAATGCATGCATCATCTCCTCTTAGCACCACTAACTAGGACCATGAGTAAATTTACCACCCCACCACAGTAGGATTGCTGGTATGCGGTTATCATTTTTGCCCCATGCACAGAAATACTTACATACAACTGTGCTGAAAAGTATGTGACAATGTAATGTATCAATACGTATTTAACTTTGAAAAATAGTTATGCATTCAACTCTCTTCTATTTGCGGTACCGATAATAGTCATTTAGAAAACTTCATGGCTATTCAATTGCAAAAGGTAGAACTCTTAACCCATACCCAATAACCTGCCAGACATCAAGTAATTTGCACTAAACGTCTGTCAGTATACCAGAAGCCGCCCCTTAGCCAGCATATACTGGATTTCCAGAGAATTATTCCAAACCACCTGCTCATTTTTCATATAGCAAGGCTGAGGCAAGATACAGACAAATTTTCATGATCAGTTAAGAGACATGACTCATACAGCATATTTTCAACAGGTGTCCCTGAATTGTGTACATTGGCTCAGCTTAGAGCAGTGCCAATTGCTGCCAGCTAATGAGAATAGGCTCATGTTACATGAAAGCACTGGAATGTAGTTGATACCATAGACTCACTTTTCATGACCTAGAGTAAGTGTATATGATATTGTATGAAGCTTTGCTTTCCGGGAACCTATTAATAATAATACTGCATAGGCGTTAAAGAACTCCTCCGGGCACAAATGTCATTAACCCTTGCAGTGCAGCTCCTCCTGCACTGCAAGGGTTAACTGCTCGTTTTTGCCTGGGTCAAACATTTATAATCACCTCTGATCCAGCAGCGCTCCCTCCAGCGCCTCTCTTGCACCGCAGCAATGGTATATCCCTTGGCATCCTCACGTTCTATACACTGTATTGGATGTGATGACTCGAGGATTCCTAGACCACTGCAGCAGTGGGGGAGAGATGTTCCTGATACTGGTCTAAGAGCAAGCAGGCTTGGACGATTAGGTGAGTTTTGTTTTACCCTAGGCAAAAAATTAGCAGTTAACCCTCGCAATGCAGGGAGAGCCCCAACGCAAGAATTAACATTCCTACCTGAAATTCTTCTTTATATTCCATGCAACATTTTAAATGGTCCAGAATAAAGATTTATTGATAAGCACCAGTATAGCCTTTGGTAAGCACTACCATGTTAAATGAAAAGTTTTCTTGTGTAAAAGGCGATTAAACTTTACACTGTGCTCAGGAGACAGATGGAACATCTACTGATAAAGAAGAAAATCAATATATATGTTCATAAACAATTTTTCTCTATTATACTGCTTTACCACACAAAAATCCAGCCTTTTCTCTGCCTACATAAGCTCTGTTCTGTGTCACCAACTGACACATAAAACATTCTTTCTTTCCATTACAGATAATACAAAAGCACATTTTTTTTCTTAAACAGATATCTCCATTAGAACATTTTAAGGTGATCATACGTGGACTAGGAATTCCATGTAGCAGTGATAAATGTAATATCTTTGAGAAATGTGCATGGTGTTTTGAGCTGTATAGTCTGTGGTGTGGTTTCCCAGTATGGTTTTCAGTGCTGCCTTTTTTACATGGGTGGAAGATGAATATCAGTTTAAAATAACTGGCAATTCACACTTGGGACCCCAACATAACAGTTTCTCTAGTATGGTTGATGGGGCTAGAATAAAAAAATCCCAAGTTACATTTGGCTAAAATATGCGGTAAATGTTCCTTTTTATACCATATGGCCTGCTTGAATATTGTGTGTGTATGTTATTCAAAAGAAATATCTTATTGGCTGGACCACCTGCTAAAAGTGACAAAACTAGCATGTAACAAATGTACATACTTTTACCTGTTCATAAGTATTACAGAGAAGCTGACACAAACACACCACTGGTGATAAACAAATGTATATGTACTGTGTACATTTAAAAATCTACACCACTATCAACAGATTTTGTCAAGTAAAAATGAGTAAATTAAGTCAAATTTGACACCTAAATCCCAAGATAAATATTACCTGTGCTGTATATTAAGACATTAACTTTTCTCATAGCTCATGTTCTATTTTAATAAGTTCTAAACAGTATTAGATTTTATCTCAACAAATGGAAATTGTGCATGTATGTATGTATGTATGTATGTATGTATGTATGTATGTATGTATGTATGTATATCTATACATAGATCTCATAATTACACTAATACCACATATGCCCTTCACCATGCACATGTCTTCTGCTCATCAGGTACACTACAACAAAGTTCTGTCATTGCAACAAATGGTTTACAAAAATAAAATTGCAGCTAATTCATTCAGCTTTGCTTACATTTTTCTTGTGAGTACTGGGCAATAATTTGCTGTTACTAGGTCTATGTTGCATGCTGTTGGTTTTCAAACAATGAATAACACCCATGCTGATCTGTAATATTTACCATTGGCACAATACAACTCAATCTGTATGCCCTAAAGATAAATCCCAGCATAGCCCATGCACCCCTAATGCAAAAGCTCCCAAAACAAACATTTTGTAACACATATTTTGTTTAGTAAATGAGGCTTTATGGCGATATGAAATTAAGGAAACACTGGGGACCTATTATTTGTATTAGTCTTCAGCTAGTCCTTACAGTGAATCTTGTCCTTAAAGTGAACCCCTTATATGTTAGCCCCCCCTCTACCCCCATGTAAAATGCAGTATGAAACAATAAAAAACAAATTAGTGGAGGATCCCAAATCTTGTACGAAGAAGCTCCTACGAAGTGCTGATATGTCTTCTTCCATGATTCAGGACGCTCAACTCTAGAAGGTTATCGCTAGAAGGCCTGTGACGTCACCTTTGGGCTAAGTATATTTAGACTTTGTAATATCTCTGTATTCTTACAATTTAAACAAGGCATTTGCTTACATGTTGTGTGTCTCATATACTGGTACACCTATAGCTACGATAATTACTTACCTGCCTGTAAGTGCATATAATGATCTCTCGTAAGTGATAATGCATAGGAGTCATGGTTTCACTGACACTGTCAAGTGCCATATCTACTTCTTTCTTTATTTTGTGTCCATCAGGCAGTAACTGAACAATCTTCATCACTACCTGAAACAGTGGATAGATATGGGAAAGTGTTATCTTAATACATGGAAAATGTGTGACGCAAGCCAACATTCATTGAGAGATAATGAACTCTGGAATTGAGCCATCCATTGCACTGTAAAGTCTATTTTATTATGTACATTATTAGTACAATAATACTTGGTCATAAAAAAAATTTATACACAATCAAGGAGAAAAGATCCAAAAATGTCCCTTTGAGATGTGATATAGTGTATATTCTGATGCCACCTAGTGGTATCCATGGTCTGCAATAAATTAACTTATAGAAAACCAGCCCTGTATACCAGACATTTTTTTATTCTATTATAAAGGGCAAATGATGTTGCACATTGTATAGAAATCCATCAAAATGTTTTGATGTTTTTGCCTAAATATAGCTAAAACAACTTGTAGCATTGCAAAGAAAAAATAACAAAAACTAGCTATTATTGGGGGAAGGAGTTGCTTATGTGAAAACTATTTGTAACAATACAAACTGTGTATAACAACAGGAAAGGTGATATCAAATGTTGCAGTAAAGGAATTACTAAAACAAAATAATATATCTGGGTGTAGACTTCTAGTTCTGAGAACTAGTCAGGAAAGCAGCTACAGTTGTTAATGCAGCAAGCATATGAAAAGAAACTGAAGAGGTGAATGCGTCTAGTAGAGAAAAAGCATATTGGGTGAAATATAGAAGCTCTTCTTTCGATAATAATGTAGGACTGAAAGTCAA
Organism: Nanorana parkeri; assembly: GCF_000935625.1. Lineage (NCBI taxonomy): Eukaryota > Metazoa > Chordata > Amphibia > Anura > Dicroglossidae > Nanorana > Nanorana parkeri. The sequence goes on along the minus strand of NW_017307061.1, from coordinate 483,175 downwards.
GTGACAAAGGTTTGCATTATATTATCAAATGCAAAGCAATAATAAAAGTGATAGGAGAGCTGATGCCACTGTGTGGCCTGTGAGAAAGTAACGGGCAGAGTCAGGCTACCTTTATTCATTTCCAATGTCTTTAGCGGGCTTTTAAAACGTGGAATGCTTTATGTTTGTAAAACATGTGCACTGATCATTAACATGATTATGATGTACAAAGTGTTTAGTGCAGATGGCAACATCAGCAATAAACCTTTTACTGTAAACTCCCTAACAAAGACTAGAGGCCACCACCTAAAATTGGTGGAGAAAAGATTTAACCACAAAGGGCGTAAAGGCTTCTTTTCAGTTAGAGCGGTTAAGTTTTGGAACTCTGCCACAAGCAGTGATATCAGCAAAGAGTATTGAAATTATTTAGATGCCTTCCTCAGAGACCGTAACATACAGGGCACAGGTACTCTTAAAAACTAGACCACACAGGGACGACGCACGCACAACACACACACAGGTTGAACTTAATGGACCTGTGTCTTCATTCAACCTCAATACTATGTAACTTAGTAACAGTAACAGTGAGGATTTAATAAACACACACTAGTTAAGATCAAAGAATGTTGGTGTAGATTTATTTTCCTTATACAACATGGAAAATCTAAGCACTGAGTATTTCACTGCTACTTCCTATTACAGGATCGTGGGAGGTCCTAGTGCGGTGTGCCACACATCTCCGCTGGGCAGCATTCTTCAGGCAACAAATAGCACCTGGCAGTCCATCAAGCTAAATACAACGTGGGATTATGAGATGTGGATAAGTCCCTGCTGTACATTGCCATGAAAGCACTAACCACAAATTATCTACCAAGTGTGTGTGGCATGAAAATGTCTGGAAGGCATTTAAAATAACCTGTGCAAGAGCTGCATTTTCCCATTTGATGTTGTTTCTATGGTATTCTGACTTTATGCATACCGGTAGTGACAGGACAGCTCTGTGCTCACTTTATTTTCCTTTTGTTCACTAAATTTCAAATTGATAAATGGCGCCATACTTCAAGACAGGGCCTGGAAAATCAAGGTTCCCAGAATGTTAATGGCAGCCCTGTGGCATCAAGTTTTTATTTTATCAAGTCTTTTTTTAACTGTTTTCACTACAGTTAAACCTTCTCAAAGCCAAGCAGCGTAGGTTATTATATACAGATTTTTTTAAGTGATTCATGCTCTCTCCAAGCATTTCCTCTACTAAAATTGCAGTACCTTTTTTATGAGACCTTTAAATAAACACTCAGCGGTGCTCAGCACAGGGAACATCCAACTGCAGTCCAATTACACTGTACAAATGAGAGAGGGGGGGGGAAATCTGATATTTTAGGTGCTTGAATTAGTTGATTCCTACTTTATAAATACTACCTTATTAATATTACCCATCGTTAACATTCCAAATTATCCATATACTTATTTTAGGGTTGCGACTATCAATATGTGGTACCTGTGACTTTATACAATCGCCTCCGCAGACTTGCAGTGGGGAAAAGGCTGCTATTTGGGTTGGAATTATTTGACAAATAAACCCATGTGTAAAAGCATCGGCATCATAGGAATCTGCTAACGTCTTTATACACATGCATGGTATACTATAGTGCACTTGTGTGTGCTAATAAGAGAAAATTAAAGCATTTATAGTAATTGTCTCACCTCAAACTCTCCCTTTGTGTATTTGGCATCTGGAACACTAACAATTTCATCCTCACTGATGTCAGGAATAGTCTGTAATAACGATAACAATAAAACGTATATATATATTATTATTATTATACAGAATTTGTATACCGCCAACAGTTTGCGCAGCGCTTTACAATATAAGAAAGACATTACAATCACTATACAATTCAAGGCAAGATGGTAAGGAGGGCCTTGTCCGTATTGTGTGTATAGAGATATATTATGTATTTATTACTTCATTATTGTGTTGTGATACTCACATTAAAATGCCAGAGAATAAGCAATCCAATGACCATTGCAGTTGTTGTCCTTCCTTTTCCTTCATGACAGTTGAAGACAAAGGCTGCATTGGAGTCCTCTGCAAGTGTACACTTCATAGCCTGGAGAATCATGTCAAAATCCTGCAAGAGAAAGAGTTCCTGAATGCCATTTAATCCTGGCACTCTTAGCAGCCTAATGCTAGGGTCACACCTGGGCGATCCGTGACTGGGCGGCAATCGTGCACGATATATCGCGGATTGCCACGCAGTCACGGAGTCGCCCACCACCGACAATTGCGCTGGCCATGCCATTTTCTAATGGCGCCCCAGTCACGCAGGGCAGATTGCGCAGTTTCCCGCCACGATTTCGCCCGTGCACCCTTTTTTTGCAATTGCCGCAAGGATGTACCCCATTGAAATCAATGGGGCCGTGCGGCAATCTTGCGCAATTGTGCACGACCGTGCGGCCCCGATCGCCCAGGTCTGCACCAGCACTGAATGAGAAGTTGATATGTTTGGCAATTGCAACTAGTTACTTTTCTAAAGTGGATCAGAAAATAAAGGACTGGATTCTTATGGGAGCTCAGGCACATTTTACAAAAAGATGGGAACATGTTAAGGTTATGTGAATGTGAAGTTCAGGCAGGAGTGTTGCTAGGCCCGAGCTTGGATGTCTTCCTTTGTGCCCCTGGTAAGCAATACCGAGATGTGCTTCAGTCCCTACAAAATCAATGGTCATATTACCCATGGTTCTGCAGAAGAACCTGCACAGCAGTAACATGATACAGATCCAGAAGCAGCAAAGAGCAATGGGAAGCTCTCTCAGGCTCTTCCTCAGCTCTGATGCATCATATGACACAGCTGAGAAGCTTACCAGGACTTTTTCTCAGTACCAGGCACTGCTCTACTTCTGTGGCCTGCTAAGATTTTAGCTTACAGTCAGGAGTACGCTCCATAGTCTTAAACCCTACACCCCTTATGCTGAGCTGTAGGTTACATAATTCTGAACACTGAACTCTGGACGCAGGGGTATACACCCGAGGAGGCACTTTGTACACTATATAGGTTAAATGTTCTATGCTCCTGACTCCTGTACTCTATATGCCAATTACATAACCTAACCATGTTCACAAAGAAGATGTCACTAATGGTCTTAAATATAAAGTACCAGTATGACGACAGCGCATCTTCCAGTATTTTGTGTTTATCTGTTCTTCCTTCTCACCTGTTCCCTAGGAGCACAGAACTCTGGAAAGGGAATTCTTTTATATGCCAGGCCTGGACATGAGCCTTTCTGCTGGTTGAATATTTCCTGCATTGTTAGACAGGTTTTAAACATCTTCATCTGCTTCTCCTGTTCCAGGTACACTTCTAACCACTTTTGTGCACTCAGGATATTATTCACTATTGTGGCTTCTAATTTCTGGAAAAAAATAGAAAATACTGGTCTATAATTGGTTATATCTGAAAACATCTGTACAGCTGCAGAGCGATACAATAAAGCATTCACCCATTAAGACTTATCCCTAGGCGTACATATACTACTGATTAAAAATGAATTGTATTGACTTTTGCAAGATATGTAATGTGTACGGTCATAACCAAAGCTTGATAAAAGAGTGCTTTAAGTTGCTTGCAGACATTTTCCAGCATGATGAAAGTATTCTGGTGAGCATACCTTCATATAGAAAAATAGCCACCTACGCATCAAACCTTTCACTCTGTCCATTTTCTAATGCAATTAAAAAGGTGTTTCACGAAAACTTGAAGAAAAAGCAAGATCAACTAGGGCCCATTCATACCATACGTGTTGGACTGCACTGGGCAGCCATGCCCATCACAGTCCCAACGCATAGAATAGGCAAATTGCCTTATGTCCTATTAGTTCAGTCCACAGCCATGCACTCACGTATGACATCCTTTAAAGTTTTTCACTGCAGCATTTTGTGAAGCTCTACACCTGCATGACTGCATGCTGCAGTGAATAAACATGAATTAAAAGTAATTTTGTGACATTTAAAAAAATTTAGGGCAAAAAAGTAAACAGTGAGATGCCTCACGATGCCTTACAATGCATAAGTGCTGTTTACTTCACAGCCCACACCGGTGTGGTGTGAACGAGCCCTACAAGATCTCTGCATGATGACCATTGTGGTCAAAGTGAGCAACAACCTAAATATTTATATTAAAAACCTAGTCTGCTCCACACCAGATTATTTACTGTAGCCTTTTCCCATGCACGCCATTCAGAGAATTTACAGTTTCAGTTTTAATTAATTTTTAACTGATAAAAAAATAGAATTTCCCAATATTTTAGGTCCTTTCTAGCAAAACACAAGCACTGCACTTTACCAACTAGATGACACAGAATACACAGAATACACAAAGGTGCTAAATGTAATGCTGAAAAGTTGCATCTAATACATTCGTTAACATTCTCTCAAACGGGGTAAAATCAGGCGAATGGAAACTTCAGTGTAACCACAGTTGCTGCAGTCTGCACTGTTTTTATTGTGTTAAAAAGTGCAAAGTAAAACACTTTGCCAATTGCAGGTCATTTTCTGCATTAAGCACATGTCAGTTCATTGTGCATATTTATTATTAGTAGTCCCTCTGTTGAAAAGGATTTGGGAGAATATGCTGCCCTCTTGTGGTTTTAAAAATTGTATTGCAACATGATTTTGAGGACTGTGTCAAATTTTAGTTAGTTGAAATTTAGCATAAATCATATATACTCTTTTTGAACTGTGAAATAAGCAAAAAATGTAATTTAAAATCACACACACTGTCACAGGTTCTCACCTCCAGCTGCTCTGGTGAAGCAGAAGTTATTGCAATCTGCTGATCTAAGTTCTCCGGTTCCCTTGGAGAGTATATTTGTTCATTGCCTTCAAGTACAACATCTTCTCGAAGGTTCACCCAAAGAATGTTGGAATATTTTCTCTTTGCATCAGTTAGATAGTTGAGGACACAACATGTGGCCTGGTAGGAGAGGAAACAAGTATTTTAGTTATTTCAAAGCAACATAAAAAGGTAGTTCAACATGCAGAATAGAGCAAAGATTTTTATCTCTGGTGGATCAGGAACTATTTTGGTACTTCCACTGTAGATACCACCACCACAGAACCTGACAATGTCCACAGCATAGTCTGTGGCCTCCATTTATTTTCCCAAAATCATATATTGTGCTAATACTAATGTCACCCACACCAGAGTTATTACACAAGCAGAGCATTAACATTTCATCCCTCTGTAGGTTTTAATCTTAAACCCCACATTTTGGATATAATGATGTGGTTAATCATGAAATAAACAAACCAATTAATCTTGGGGTAGTTTGATTCCTGTCATTTATACGACATAGTCATTTGACTTACCAACACCTGTAGCTTGTTACGGCTCCTTGCCTGCTTTGCTGCCTTTTAAAAAAGTTGCAGTGTCAGCGAGTGTGCACCAAATGCCTAGTATTATGCCTACAGGTATTAGGACAATGGCAGCCTCAGCAGAGCAAGGGCCACAAGATGTCAATGGAAAGCTGTATGAAGGAAATGCACACAATTACAGAACTATAGGGGAGGCAGGTTGTTTGGATCAATTTTCTAGGCTCCCCGAAAATTGTTTGTATTTGAAAAAAGAAAAATTTAAAATAAAATGTAATAAAAAAATCCAAACAAAAATCCTGCAGAACAATTGGGACCCACTAATGATGGCCACACCATTATGTGCAGACCCAAGAAGAGCAGATATTTCACCAGCAGAGTCCCCAGGAGATAAAAGAAACAATGCTTTGCTTAAACTCTCCAGCACCAAAAAATACTGGAACATTTTAGGTGGTTTGACCCTTTAAATTGTTCAATAATAGGAGATTCTTTGCTATACATTTTGACATTGGAGTTAGTGAAACACTGAGCCTACATAATATTTTTCATTACAATGGTAAACTCAAAGCCATTGTAACCCCTTTTTTGAAGAAAAAAAAATAAACGGATGTGAAATTACATATATATTGGTAATACTGCACCTTGGAGTTTGGTTGAGCAGTGCCATAAATGGCCGTCTTCGGAACCCTTCTGAAGTTGGCGACCTTCATTTCTTTCAGAGTGCTTAGAACATCTGGTGAGAACCGATCATCCAATACCTGAAACATATATCAGCTAATTGAACATAATAAAGACACAAATGGTTCAAAACTACAGCTTCTACATTTTAGCCTGTTAAATGTTTAGAATCCCTACTGTAGGAATCAAGACTGTCAATATGAAGTCCATTTATGCCGCTTTCCAGTTAGAGAAAGCTTTGCAGGAAAAAAATGCTGTCCTGTATTCAAACCCATGTAAGACTGAGGGCTAGTTCACACCAGAACTGAGTTGGTCTGTGCAGCTGGAATGCAATTTGCCACTAATTTACTGCGATTGTACCGCGATTGATGAGTTTTTTGTTTTTTTTTTGCTTAAAAATGGGATTTCAGGTGGTTTCCAGTGCGTCGGCATGCATTTTTGATGCATTCTGTTGCGATTTGATGCACCTAAAATAGGGCAAGCAGTATTTTTTGGGACTGCATCAGAACGGATTGCACTGGTGTGAATAGAGCACCAGAAATCCCATAGGAAAGCATTCAGATGCATTTTGGCTGCAGCAGCCAGACTGAACAGACTGCATCACAACTGCATATGGTGTGAAGTAGCCCTAAAGCTGGCCATACACCTATAGATTTTCTAAAGATGTGCTCCCCCCACCACTACTGCTAGCAAATCCCAGCTATCATTGTGAGCCTTTTCTCTGTATCACAGCAGCCGCAACAGCTACGAAGCATCTACAAAGTATTGGGAACACTGTTCACAAACTTTGTGGAGGAATACCATGCAACAACATTGTTACATAGTATTTACTCTGTTTCATTCATTTACAGATCAAACGTGAAAAGGTGGTGAAAGGTGACAAAAAACACATCTATATTAAAATGTAAAAAAAGAATTGCTTTGTACCAGAAACACAATTGTATTATCATTACAAGAGGACAAATATTTGAATAAATGTGCACTTTTATCTACAGTAACACTATTTTGTTTTAAAACTAACACTGGTCAAACTGAAAAAGCCATTTTTATTTGTTACTACATCTTTTTGGCTATAAAATACATAGAAAGCAAAAATAGGACTATTGTACTCACTGTAAAATCATTTCCTCTGAGTCCATTAAGAGACAAGGCTTGATGATAATCCAGCAACTTAGGCTGGGTTCACACCTGAGCGGTTTTTTTATGCTTGTTTTTCAGCTAGTTTTTTTTCAAGTTTTTTCGTTCAGTGAAACGCGCGTTTCACTGGCGGTATGATTTTTTTTTCTTTCCTTTATTTATTTTTAATAATTTTTTTTGTTAAGTTTCACTTCTAAACTTCCCGCCTGCTCCGCCCCCCTGCGACGCGGCCGCTCGCAAGGGACGGAACCCGGAAGTCGGCAGCCGCCGAAGACACAGTGGGGATCGCGGACAAGGTAAGACCTGTACGCTGTATTCCCGAGTGTGGCTCGGGGTTACCGCTTTAACCCCGATCCACACTCAGGAATATCAGTGGAAATGCACGGCAAAACGCCCCAAAGAAGCTCCTGTACTTCTTTGGGCGTAGGGCGTTTTGCAATGCGTTCCTACGCGCTGTAAAACGCCCAAGTGGGAACCATGCCCATAGGCAATTATTGGTTTTCACATGTTGAGCGTTTTACAGCGTGTGGGAACGCGCTGTAAAACGCCCAGGTGTGAACCAGGCCTTAGGGTTATACTGCTGTTAGCAGGAGAAATTGACTCTAGGCACATAGAACACTGAACGCCAGCCCCTGTGAAGCTATCCCATCCCACCTGCTCAGTTGTAGCAAACAGTCCAAATAGAGAATGATAGCATATGTGGGGGAGGAGCTGTGTCCCTCAAAGGACTCTGAGAAAAGTTTATTATGGTGAGTATAATAATCCTACAGCTTGATGATAATTAAGCAACCTGGGGACGTCCAAAATCAATCCAAATAAAGGGGTGAGCACATCAACACAATCACAAGTGAACCAGCCCAAAAAAAAAAAACCAAAGGAAAAGGGAAACCAAGGGCATCAAATAACCACTAACAGAATCATTTAAACAAAAAACAAACATCTGCAAGACAGATACATCGACCGTCTAAAACTTATGTAAAGGAAACCAGGTCACAGACATTACAGATCTGAGGCACAAAGGCCTGATGATAAAAAAAACCCAAGCATACAATGCCTTAGTGGAGTTTGCTTAAAAAGGAAAAAGAGGATCTTTATCTTACAAGACATAGACCTGCACAACAACCTGTCAAAACCACTAGAAATAATGGCTATGAAAGCCAGAGAACCTCATTTAGGACCTTCTAGAAAAATAAACAGGTAATCTGTGTGGAGCACTGACAGAGAAAGAGAAAGATCTCCTCGTGGTGAATTGTAGCCATGCGCAGGTATGGTAACACATTATCCTTATTAAGGTTAGAGGCAGAGAGACCAATCTGGGTAAAAAAGAAGGTCCTTGGTCTAAAAACAACCATGCCTTCATGAAAGATCAAACAGGGCTCCGTAAAAGGACAATGTTGGTAACTTGTAATCCTCCAGGTTGGAGTGATGGCCACAAGAAAGACTGCCTTACAGACTAGAAACATCAAGAAGATAGTCACAAATAGGTAGAAAGGGAGGTCTTTGAAACATCAACAATACTGGATTACAAATCCCATGGTTGGAGTGGGGGCCTAACGGGGAACAACATGTGTAAACTCTTGTCCAAAGGAATGAATCAGCAAACGTTAGCTGATGTTGGAAAGGAATGGACACCTGACCTTAGATGGTGCTAAGGGCCAAATGTTATTCTGCCCCCAAATGGAGAAAAGAAAGGACAATGCCCACCAAAAAGGCAACTTGGCAAAAAAAACAAGAGACTTACACCTGTGAAAATAAGTCTTCCACTTTGATAAGAAATCCTGTGGGAATAAGACTAATGAGCTTTCAACATGGTTGGCATTACAGAACCTGAAATACCTCAGAACCTAGGATGCGACCGCTAGGCCATCAAAGCCAGCAACTGAGAAGCAGGGTGGAAGATCAATCCATAAAGCTACAAATCTATTTGATCTAGTAGAGGCCGCAAAGTGCCAGCTAAAGACGAACAAGGTTGGCATACCACACTCTCCAAAGCTAATCTGAAGCTATGAGGATAACTGGAGAAACCCTTGGCTTCAAACTTTTAAAGGGGACGAAGTAATAGCTTCAGCAGGGAAAGTAGTAACTCATGGCATACTGATCCCACAGCACCACCAGAACATCCACTGTTGCTTCCTACATTCTGCACATAAAATCTGCCCAGTTTCCTGTTGAACAGAGAAGCTGGCAGATCCACATTCTGTGTTCCCCAATGCAGATATATGCTTTGAAACACCTCCTGATGGCATGTCCATCCGCCTGGATCCAGACTTTGTCAAGAAATCTGCCCATCAGTTTTCCAATAGGGAAACGTGAGATCCCTGGCAAATGAAACTCCATGTAGCACAGATATTTACCTACAAAGCTGCTCCAACACTACAGGTGCTCACAAAGTTTGATGCAAGCCACAACTGTGACATATTCCAACTGAACCTGGACTGGATGACTAGTCTGAAGGAGGGGATGCAGTGAGGTAACAAAAGACAACATTTGCTCATGATTTGTTAACGCTTCCTGAGACCAACAACCTGGAATGGACAGCTGATACAGAACTCCGCTCCAACCCAGGACGCTTTTACATGGCGAAGACATGTGGTGCATGCAGCACACCATGCCAAAAATGCATTTGTCTGAATCATGCTGAATATTGGACTTGGCTTAAAGAAACTAATTGAAATAAAGTCTGCACCTACTCTCTGTATACACTGTACTACATATTCCGCAGTCCTTGTATCTACAAAATACTTCATTACTGTGCCAACAGTGGCATCCTCACAGATACCATACAGTAAACCTCAGGACAAAGGATAATATTTAGAAAATAAAACTTCCATTACATATTTCTATTTGCACACAGAATATAGTCACAGAGCCAACACTTTGACTCTATGCTGTCTGTAAAAGAAGCCATTTAATATTATAGGCGGCACAGTGGCTTAGTACTTCTGCCTTGCAGCAACGGGGTCCCTGGTCCAAATCCCAGCCAGGGCACTGTCTACATGGAGTTTGCATGTTCTCCCTGTGCTTGCATGAGTTTTCTCCGGGAGCTCCATTTTCCTCCCACACTCCAAAAGATATGCTGGCAGGTTAATTGACTCCTGCCTAAATTGACCCTAGTGTGTGTATGTATGCATGTGAGTTAGAGATCTTAGAGTGTAAGCTCCTTGAGGTACAGGGACTGATGTGAATGTGCAGTTTTGTAAAGTGCTGCCTAAATTGTTGGCGCTATATAAATACTGTACCTGTAATAACAAATAAATGTACCTGTCCCACTGCCTGTGCCATCATGCTCCACTGTATTAAGATACAGCTGGTTGAATGTTCTTTTGCATCCAGCACCCTTCTGGGTGCCTGGTCTCCACTCCGCACTGCGGTTCCTTCTGCCAGCCCTTTACGCATTACAGGGCTGGCTTTACTTGCCACAAAAATGATGTATGTATTACATAAGTATTATCTTTGGATAATGACAAAGTATGGCCTAATAAATAGGCTCATAGTGAAAATGAACAACTTGGTCCGTACAGCTGCAAGAGTTGAAGTTGTTAAAAAACAAAACTACAAATGTTACCTTTTACTTATCTGGCCCCAGGCATCTATCCTAGCCATGGAATTACAATAAATCTATAAACAAAACACTCTTGGGGAATTTATCACAGCAATTGCGAGTGTTTGAACTTGCACGGAATATATTTGACGCACTTTGCACCCGATTTATGTTGCTAGTGTAATGTTGTTCATAAATTAGGTTTAATAGACTCCAGGAAAGAAGACTTGTAACTCCGGGCAAAAAGCTTAAAAGCAGAACTATGGGGTAAGTGTTTTTCCTAAGGGTCACGGGAGGGCACAAACTAGTGTCCTCTCATGACCCAAATCTCAGTATACTGAGTCCGCCGCAGACGGGACGGATCCCGACATTACTGTCGAGATCCACCCAGCTGCATGAGTGACAGCTGACTCTGCCTATCTAGAGGTAGAGACAGCTTTATCCACCCCCTCCCCCGTCCGTTCGACCACTCAGCACTGGAGGATCGGAGCGGGGAGGGGGGAATCCCTGCAGGGAGCTGTGAGTGACAGTCACAAGAAATGAGCGAGCAACGGTATGTGTCCGGTCACATCCCGATCTAATGAGCCGACGTGTGACAGTTTAATTGTCACACGTCGGCTCGAACTATGATTAAAAATGAGCGAAGTTGAGTGAAAATCACTCACCTCATAGTTCTCATTTAACTGTCCCTTCTTGAAGTCATGGGGACTTCTTAAGCTGCGATTGTTATGTTAGGTGATACTCCAGTTTCAGACAGCTGCAGAACAAGTATAGATACAAAATAGGCGCAAAACACATGCAATTGGAAAAGTAGTAAAAGCTCAGGCTAAAAGACAAATTTGCACATAAAAAAAATGATCTAAAAGGCTTAAACTGTCGCAATTGCTTTGATGAACTCCCCCTTCTGAGTATTGTCTCTATACCCTGTAGTGTGCTGCGAAAATTTGCTGGTACTTTGAAACCAAAAAAAAAAAGGAAAAAAAAAAAAACATACCAATACACGAGTCCCTTTGGTTATTAACTCTCCTGATACAGTGAGTTCTGATAAATTCATGCTTGCTTGGAGTCTGTAAATCCAAGGATGAGTACACATCCACCGACTAAAACTTAGTGCAAAAGCCAAGGGGTACTGAAATGATGCATGAGATTACTGTAAGCAGGGACATATAAAGAAAACACAGGAAATACACAATATTACACCAAAATTAGAAATCAATCATGAGTCATCACAGGGATATTTTATCATATATGCACACATACAACTTTGTACTACATTTGTATTGATTTTGTCACACACACATTTGAGTTTCAAGATTTTCCATTAAATAAGTCCCTATCCAGCATTCTATAGTACATTAACCTTTTTCCAATTAGAACATCACATGGTGCTGGGATCAAAAGAAGTGGGTTTTTTCAGCTTTAGAACTTAAGCTGAGGTTACCTGCTCATGAAGGTAGAAGTTGAAAGCTATTAGGTAAAAGTAACGCTCAAGACTATTAAGGGTTCCTCGCAGAAAATATTCTTTGGTACTACTTCCCTAAAAGAGAAAAGAAAAGTATCATAATGTCAAGGTTACACCAGTACCAACAAATATCTATACACCAGCAAGACTAGGGCCTTTTTCAAACGGGCACCTGTCAGCTCCGATCAGCAGGGGATCGGTGCACAGATCCCTGCTGATTGGAGGAGTTTGGATTGATATCAGTGTCCTTCACGGTTTTTTCTTGCGATGTAGGAAAAAACTGAACTTACTGGACCCATGTTAGGTCTATGGGGAGTCGGACATGTGTCAGTTTACATCAGATTACCCCCTATCCACCATGATCAGGTCCGCCAAAATAGAACTCTGTTCCATTTGGTTTTTCAGACCTCAAGTGGATGTAGACAGACGCATGTTTTTTTAGATCCAGCTGCCCATCGACTAACACTAGGCTTCTGATCAGTGCTGCCTTAAAAAATGACAGACTGACCTGATGGGAATGCCCGTCTGCAAGGGGCTCATAGACACATTACTAGAACTTATCCGTATAAAGGGCTTCACTTTGGATAATAATTGTAAAAAGATTTGCTATGGCTACTGGAGTGAGTTTGATGCCTGAAACAGAAGGTATGTTCACAGATACATACATATACATACTTTCATTATGTTATGTCAAGCTGTTTTGTAAAGTACACATCACTCCAAAGTTGTTAAGGAATTTGTTAAGACAATGCAATTAACATATACGAAGTAGTGAAGAGGAAAGCCAGAACCAAAACAATTGTACAATAAATGACTTTCCAACTGTACATTGCATCAGGGTTACTTAAACTACACAGAATACTAAGCCAATAAGCTCTGCTACCAATATTCAATTCAAATTTGTGGAATAACCTTTTAACCAGCACTAAAGCAATGTGTTCGTTCAGAATGAGTATCAATCTCCAATTATACCCGATGAGATGATATTGGTCAGTTCAAGAGAATAATCATTCTGTAAAACAGCGAGTCACAGATCATAGGAGTCAAGAGATCAGATCTTCCAGTCACTGGTCAGCCTATAAACTATCAAGACTCTGAACCTGTCAGCATTTTAAATCAGTATTTTAAATCAGTAAAGGGCAATAGGAGTCTTAAATAATACGTACACATAACTATAAAATGATTGTACGTGCTTATTAGATGATGTTCACACAAATGAAATGACTGAAGCAAATATATATATATATATATATATGGTAAAACACATGCTCCATCAGAGCACTTTAACCTAGTATGTCAGTGCAATTTACTGTAATAGACAGCAAGTACCTGCTAGTGTAGCATCTTTTCACTTGTTTGCAAGTTATGTGACTCTAATGAGTGTATTTTCATCCATTTATTGGCTAGTGCTGTGAAAGTTGTTTTTTTTTTTAACTAAAAACAGACTTAATACATGCAATTCAAATAGAGAAGCTCAGATATACTCGTATTGCCAAATGTATGATCCATTTTACTATGTGTCCAGTATGTTTAACATCTAAAAATAGACATTACCAACACCCCTGAAATTTTCTCTAAGGGTCACCATACACGTTACAATCTGACCACACAATCTTTTTACAATCAACTTTAGATTTACCATAACTACGTAATATGAGGACCTACCCAATATATTGAATTCACTGTATCCAATCAGGCAGGCCCTGCACTACATGCTTTTTGGTAGATCTAAAAGGAGTTTATACAATCAGATTGTAATATGTGTTTGTGGTAAGCTTAAGGAAATCAGCAGTAATTACCATGTTCCAATTGAAGAAAAAAAAGTCTCCCAACACAAATGTTTGTCAATATGGAAAAGATGAATGGAGCTCCCCAACATTACACCCACCCAGTTATACAGATGTTAATAAAATAGTTGGCTACGTCTATCTGCAACTACCTTCTTAAATGGTATCTATGGTCAAAAAAACTGAAAGTAAAAATACATTTCTATATTGAATCTCCCTAAGTTCTATCCCACTCCTAATAACCATATCAATCTAGAAGTTTGTAAACTGACTTACTGATAAATGCCCATAGGATGGACTTCCTCAATGTACTGACATCATTTCACTCAGCCCTGTGAACATTCACCTCCTTGTGTCACAACTCACAGGGCCTGCCTTCTGAACTGCAACCCAACATCTCAACAATGTAACATTATTATTGCTTGCTGGAAGCAATGCATGATGGGATATGTAATTTTGAGAAATGGAGATTGTGTCACATCAAGCAGCAGGGAAAGAGATACAAAGCACACTGGGAATCCAGGAAGTTGTTGGGCAGACGGAAGGCGGCACTCGCTACATAAAAGGGATTTTTTTCAAGTAAGCTTTGATTGCATTATCAAAAACAACTCTAGTATGTATTCCTATTACAATGCTGATGTTATAACAGGATAGAATATGCTGGGACTTTAGAACTACTTTAAGAGGGCCCAAGTAAAGAAAACACACAGCTTAAATGTTCTATTACAATGTTTAGTATAAATAACGTTATATGACGTAATGTTATATATTTATTGAACTGAAAATCATTCTCTATGTTGACTACTGAAAGCCTAATGTAAACACTTGCAGTTGAACTGTTGTACCAGGTGAAGTGATAGATTAAAATGACTTTAGGGGTCAACATTTGTTTGTTTCCTGTTCTAGGCTCTTTGGAGAGAAGAGGAGTGCGACATACAATAGAGAAGAGAATGCCACTTTAAACGTTTTCATTTCATAAATATAAGTGACAGCTGATTATTCGGTCGT